>NC_041225.1:12034069-12068422 GCF_002837175.3 Physeter macrocephalus | reverse complement strand
AAATAAATAAATAAATAAATAAATAAATAAAACACTGTTGTTTGACTGTATCACATCCATCCTTATGTACATATTAACTTTGTAAGAATATTTGGCATCTCCCCTGAATATACTCACCACTTTTTTTTAGTAATATTGTTTGGGTTCTTTAGAAAATACAAAAAACATGAAAGTAAAAATCACATATAATTCCATCAGCAAAATAACTATTAATTTTAACATCATTTAATAGGCACAGTTTTCATCTAGTGGAGATCATGCTCCATCCACTGTCAGATGCATTTCCTGACCTTGGCTCCATTGCTGACTGACTTTGGCTGGTTGGCTGATGGGAGACACTGGCAAACGTTTAGAGAGTGGGAATTAGGGTTAAACCAAGGCCTCAGTCCCTCTCTGCTTTGGGGAGGAATTTTCCAGCAGTGGCTACATCTCCTCTGGGATCCTAGCTTCTACCAAGTACCCAGTTTCTGGGTTCTGGTAACACCACGTCCTCCAGCCCTGGGAGCGCAGTGGCCTGTGGCTGTCACTCATCTCTGAGTTGCTTTAACATAAGGATTGATTCTCTGCCCTTCCGTCTCCTGTGAAGCATTTCCCATAATGAGTTCCCTTTGTCTGAAATGTCTAGAGTGGTTTACTTTTCTGACTAGGTCCTGACTGACATATGTCACTCACATCTACAATTTTTGGTTAATTTATCCCTCAGTATTATGCTATAAAGTTTTTCTGGTATCTTTCGTTCTTTACAAAACTTTCTTAATGGCTGCATAATATCTCATGACATCACACCTTAACTCATTTGTGTCATTCAAATTTCTAATGTTTGCTAGATTATAACATTGGTATGAACACCTTTGTACATAAATTTCTATTTACATTTGTAAGTATTTGATCAGACTAGATTCCTGGATGCGACTAAAAAGGATTGATTCACTTGAAGATTCTTGGTAAATATTGCCCCAAAATCCCCAGAAAGAAAGATTAGACCAGTTTTCAATCCCACCAGAGGTCTAAAGAGAGCTTGTCTCACCTTGCCCTCTGCTACACTGATTACCTTATTTGCTAATTTTATAAGCAAAAAAAAAAAATGGCATCTGGTGGTTGTTTTATCTTAGATGTGTTTTGTTTTTGTTGTTAGTGAGGTAGAACTTTTTTGTTTTAATTTATTTTATTTTATTAATTTTTGGCTGCATTGAGTCTTTGTTGCTGTGTGCAGGCTTTCCCTAGTTGCGGCGAGCGGGGGCTACTCTTCATTGTGGTGCGCGGGCCTCTCACCGCGGTGGCTTCTTTTGCTGTGGAGCACAGGCTCTAGGTGCGTGGGCTTCAGTAGTTGTGGCATGCGGGCTCAGCAGTTGTGGCTCACGGGCTCTAGAGCACAGGCTCAGCAGTTGTGGTGCACGGGCTTAGTTGCTCTGCGGCATGTGGGATCTTCCGGGACTAGGGCTCAAACCCATGAAATGGGATTTATTTAAAGAGTATGACGCAGCTCCAAAACGGATGGAAAGACTGGAAAATTAGGTTTAGAAAATAGAACCCAGGGTACCTGACACACTGGAAATACGGCCAAGATCTAACCCTAAAATGGTCTGAATAAGATGCTATATTGTTTTTGCTACCCTGAATGTCATTCCTGGCCTTACTGCCACCTACCACTGAATTCTGGATGCCACCAGCAGAAGAACATTGTGTCTATTTCTCCACCTCTGTGAATCTGGGCTGGCATTTTGACTTGCTTTGAGCAATATTAAGTGAGAGAGACATTGTACAATGCCTGAGAAAGCCTTCCAGCTTCCACAAAAACACTCCTTCCTGGAATCCAGCCACCATGCTGTTAGGAAGCCCAAGATGGCCCAGGGAGAGTGAGAGGCCCAGGCATCTCCCAGACATTCCAGCCTCTGGCAAGTTTCCCCAGCTGAAGCCACATACAACAGAGATAAGCCATCCCCAGCAAGCTCTGCTCAATTTGCAGGACTCTGAGCAAATGAATGGTGGTGGTGGTTTTAAGCTACTACACTTTGAGGTGGTTTACTATGCAATAGATAGCTGGGACACTGCCTTAAGGTTCAAGCCTTGGGCAGGGGCAGCCCATTGATCAAGCCTAAGTCCACGCCCTAGGAGCCAGGGAGCAGGAAGAATGGACATTTCAGCTGTGGTAGAAAGGGCAAGACATGCCTCACATCCAGTTCCCACAGCGAGGAATTCCCCAGATATATATTGGGGGTTCAGATGCTGGAGAAGGGAAAAAAAAAAAAAAATCTGTTAAACTCAGTACCTGCCTTTTATCTGCCTCTGCATATCTGCCTTTTATATACTGATCTCCCTCTACAGACATTGATGATTGTGTCTCCTTCCCAAGAATCCTATTTCTTACTTCCACTTTATATCTCATCGTGTTTGGGGGATTCCTAAACAAGGGATCATTTTAACGGGAACACTTTGAAGGTAACTGGATTTAGGAAGTGCCAAAGTTCCTGCCCCCCAGGGTAACTAGTGACGCTCAGAAAAAGTACCCACATGATAGACCATTTCCTGGCATCTTGCACAACCCAGACTTGCTGTGTCCTGAAACTGTAAAGAAAACATTCTATCAGCCTTTAAAAAAAAAAAAAAACAAAGTCTTCAAATAAACTGGGAAGCCCTTCTGAACATTTTCTATAGACTCATCACTGATTTCTCCGGCCCAGAATCTTCCTTGTGCATCCACCCTCCTACCTGCTGCCAGTAACGACGGATCATACGTCTCCGCTGCCTAAATCCCCCACTGTCAGGATTAAGACCATAGAGTCCATTGCTATGGTGAACATGGCCCTTCAGTAAGTGGTTCCTGCCTTCCCTTCTCTCAGCTCCTCCCCAAAGCCACCATCACTTGTCGCCCATACACAGCTCCTCAAGGTTATCCATACCCACCAGGTCCTCACTAACCCTTGCCTTTGCACATTCTGTTCCCCCTCCATGGAATGCTCCTTTCCACATCACTCTTCGCCCACCCACCACTGCCTCCCTGGTGGTCTTCTACTCTTCCTTCAAGATTCAGCACCTAGAACAACCACTTTTAAAAGTCACTAAAATATAAACAGTAAAAAAGAAAACAAAAAACAGAGGAATTAGAACAGTAGGCTTCAAAATTTATTTAAATCGAAAGAAGGAAGTACAAACAGACAAGGTGATAACAAAAAACATGTATTCACACAAAAACTTGTACATGGGCCTTCCCTGGTAGCGCAGTGGTTGAGAATCTGCCTGCCAATGCAGGGGACACGGGTTCGAGCCCTGGTCTGGGAGGATCCCACATGCCACGGAGCAACTAGGCCCGTGAGCCACAATTACTGAGCCTGCGCGTCTGGAGCCTGTGCTCCGCAACGGGAGAGGCCGCGATAGTGAGAGGCCCGCGCACCGCGATGAAGACTGGCCCCCGCTTGCCGCAACTAGAGAAAGCCCTCGCACAGAAACGAAGACCCAACACAGCCATAAATAAATAAATAAATAAATAAATAAAGTAAGAGTCAGATCACTGGAAGACAACTGATACTTTAAAAAAAAAAACAACTTGTACATCAATGTTCATAGCAGCATTACTCATAAAAAGTGGAAACAACCCAAGTATCTATCAACTGATGAATAAATAAAATGTGGCGTATTCAGCAACAAAAAAGAATGAAGTATCAATACATGCTATAAGAATGAACAAGAACTGAAAACGTTATGCTAAATAAGACACAGTGAGATCATATATTGTATGACTCCATTTATATGAAATTACAGAAGAGGCAAACCTATAGAGACAAGAAGTGAATTCATGGGACTTCCCTGGTGGTGCAGTGGTTAAGAACCCGCCTGCTAATGCAGGGGACGTGGGTTCGAGCCCTGGTCCTGGAAGATTCCACATGCCGCGAACCAACTAAGCCCGTGCGCCACAACTACTGAGCCTGCACTCTAGAACCCACGAGCCACAGCTACTGAGCCGGCGTGACACAACTACTGAAGCCCACGCACCTAGAGCCCGCGTTCTGCAACAGGAGAAGCCACCGCAATGAGAAGCCCGTGTACCACAACGAAGAGTAGCCCCCACTCGCCACAACTAGAGAAAGCCCACACGCAGCAACGAAGACCCAATGAAGCCAAAAATAAATAAATAAATAAATAAATTTTTTTGAAAAAAGAAGTGAATTCATGGTTGCCTGGGACTGGGGGGTGTGGGTGGGAAGCACTGAGGGGAAACAGGGAATTACTGCTAATGGACAAAGGGTTTCTCTTTGGGTTGATGGAAATGTTCTAGAATTGTAGCGACAACCACACGACTCTGTGAATATACTACCAACTGAACTGTACACTTTAAGTGGGTGAATTGTATGGTATGTGAATGATATCTCAATAGAGCTGAAAAAAAATGTTTTAAAGATACAACTAAATGACCACCTACCCTACGAGGCTTTCCCTGACTTTCCCAAGCAGAACACACACATATACTCACACGTCTCGATAATCCTATATGGCGCTTCATAGGGGCATCTAAAATTATTGTAACAATGTTTTCTTTCAGCACATTCCAGAACAAAAGTTGGCAACCCATTTTAAGAAAAATTTTATTATGGAAAATATCACACATTCAAAAGCAGAGAGCAGTGAACCCCCATGTACCTATGACTCAGTTCATTGTGTCCCCATCCAGCGCACCCCCTAATTATTTTCAGCAAAGCTATTTTGCACATCCCAAAGCTCTTCATTGTGAGGCCCAAGGAATCTAGAAAATATAAGTCCACAGCAGTCTAATGAGAATAAAACATTCAAGTGCTTTATGTGCCAATAACTGCTCTAAGCACTTGGTATGAATTAATTCATTTAATCCTCAAAATTACCCTAAAAGGTAACATTTTTATAGCCATTTTACATGGAGGAAATCAAGGCTTACGAGTGAAATAACTTATCCAAAAGTTAGTAAGTGGAAGAATGGAATTCCAAACCAAGGTCACTATCTTAATCATACTTACCTCTCTCAGAAAACATAGTATACCTCAACTAAAATAACCATTTAACTCAGAAGCCGAAGGAATGGTATTCTCTTTCCTGGAGTTAAGGCCACTTATAAGGTCAAAAAAGTCATCTGCTTGATGGGAATTCCCTGGTGGTCCAGTGGGTGGGACTCCACACTCCTAATACAGGAGGCCCGGGTTCGATCCCTGATCGGGGAACTAGATCCCACTTGCATGCCACAACCAAGAGTCAACATGCTTCAACTAAGACCCAGCACAACCCAGATAGATAGATGATAGATAAAGAGATGCAAAAAAAAAAAAAAAAAATTGGGGCAACTGAGTGGAGCCCCTGGGGAGCCCTCTATTTGACTCAATGCTCTGTGGGCTTAAAAGAAAAATCTAGGGGCCACAGGAGAAACCAGGCTTGCTCCAGGAAATCAAAGGAGGCTTTAAAAAGCCAGAACAAGGACAACACGAGTTCCGCTTGAATTCTAGAACCTTGTTCCCCAACCCTATAGCCACTATTGAGCACTTGAAATGTGCCTAGTCCAAAATAAGATGTACTGAAGTAAAATATACATGATATTTTGAAGACTTAGTAAAAAAAAAGAATGTAAAATATCAACTATGTGTTAAAATAGTAATATTTTGGATTCGCTGGGTTAAATATTTCATTAAAATTAATTTGTCCTGTTTTTTGGGTTTTATTTATTTATTTTTTTTACCTTTTTAGTGTGGCTACTAGGACATTTAAAATAGCATATGTGGCTCACATTTCCACTGGGCAGTGCTGTTCTTGACCATACCTGTACTGCCCTGGGTGCCAGCTCCCTGCAGGCTCTCGCCTTGTGAATGCTTCTCACAAGTTCACAAAGAAACAGGAGGCAGCACCACTGGCACGGGAACATGGGCCAAGTAGAGCTAAACTCAGATCAGAGCTCTAATCTGAACTGAACTCATCAGAGACTGGAGACTGGCCTAACACTCCACTAAGAACAGCTTCTGAAATAAAATGAGGATGCGTGCAACTCTCCTATTTGCAACTCAGGTTGAAATACCCTTGAACCTGGTAACTCCCTCCAATGTATTTCTGTCATCAGGGAGACATTTTGGGGTCTTACTGCCCATGGGCTGAAGCTGACAGAGATGCAGGCAGCCAGGGCTTCCGTTCCCAGAGAAGCTGCTTCCTCTCCCACCTTGCTGCTGAGCAGAGATGTCCTCAGTGATGGAGTTTCAACACGGAATCAGGCTGCATAATGCACTGTCCACAGAACACTGGGGTGGCCTTTCCAGAGAAGACCTTTCCCTTCCCCTCTGGATTCCACCTTACCACAATGCCCTCATTAACCTTACATTTCCATCCCTCTCAAAGCATCGTGAAAGATGTTTATTTGCAGAGGTCAACTTGGGCACATTTGAATGCGAGGCTATACTGGAGTGTTTTGCTGTCCTGCAATACAACCTGGTTACTAAAAAAGCAAAGGCACTGAACCTGTGTCAAAAACATCCTCTGATTACTGGGTTAGTGGAGAGTGAAGGCTGATGCAATCCTAAATCGGGCTGCATCAGCTGCTATAGGTGGGACAGGAAGTGAGCAAACTTCATGGCACTAATGAAGTCTTTGAAGGCTAGAGTCACATCATAGGGTATCTGTGGCCTGACTCTTCCATTCCAGTGCCCACGACACAGAAAGTGCTCAGTACCTGTTAACCAAAGGGAAGGGAAGAGTAGCTCAGAGAACACTCAGGTCTCCAGACCCTGGGGTCAGAAGATCCTGAGAAAGAGAAATGCAGCCCCTGACAGCTGGGAACTGGTCTGGCTCTACAGCCCAGTCTTGGTGTTGCTAAGAGCTGGCCTGGCACCCCCACAGCAAGGCTGTTGTGTTCTCCTGTGCATCATAATCAATATCACAGATAAACATCAGACAAAGCCACTCTGTGACTGTGAGGACAAACACGAGATGACTCCATAATCATTTTACGTCTCCATAAAAGAGACAAAACATGAACATCATCCAAACCACAAATAGGACCAGACATCCCCCTCCCCTGGCTATCTGAGTGACTGCTGCTTCTTTACCAATCCCAGCTTTAGCCTCATTCCGTTCTTCTTACCTTCGCAGTGAAAATTAAGGTGCCCGATCACAGAATTCTCCTGCTTCTTGATGACCCCCAATCCAGTACAAAGCCCTCCCCCAAAGCCCCAGGCATAAGCCTAAATCCTCTAAGTCCTAACACCCTTGGACAAAGACTCCCCATGGCATGTGACTTCCTTCACTCAATGGGTCAATAAAACCAATTCTGTTCAACTACATGTTCTGAAGAGTCTTTGGCTACGGGGAACCAACAACCCTTAGCCATAAACATCCTTCCCAGGCTAGCGGTGCCTATGGTTGCCACTGTGCGTATATCTTGGAAAGGGGAGAAAGGAAACAAGCATGGGAGGAGAGAAAATCAGTGGTAGCATTAAGGACCAACTCCTACAAGGGCATTCCCACAGCCAACCCTAGGTTGTACAATGTCCTGCTCCATTCTCCCATTAAAAGAAAGCTCATTAGAGAACAGACATGTATTAATATTATAGGATTACCCCCATGGGTCTATACACATACAGACATACACAATAAACCAGTCACTAACTTCAGTACTTTAACAAATTACTTGTGATTCAAGTTACAAACGATGGATACAACAACTAAGAACACCAACTCTTCAGAGTCCTACAACCACCTGGAATTATGAGCCAGAAAAGTCCGGCCTGCTTTCCAGTGTATGACCTGAACGAGTTACTTAAACTGAGCCCGTTTCCCACTCCGCAAATGAAAAGAACAGACAGCACACCAAGTTGCTGTGAGACAACAGGCCAAAGGCCCAGGCCAGCACCCGCACACAGTAAGTGAGGACAGGTAGGGCTCTGTCACCAGTCACCTGATAACTTTCCCTACCTCATGGCCCCTCCTCCTTACTGTGCTGACAATTCCTCTGTCAATCTGTCTCGCCCAAAAGGCTGGAAGCATCTGGAGCACAGGAGGTGTCTCGTCTCTGTCCCCACCCTCCCCTCCCCCCGGCCCCCAACTATCCCCCACTAAGAACTGGCACGTGATGGGGGACTTGTTGATTGAAAAACACTTGATGATTGAAGAGGATCAAAACTTGATGAGCTCTAGCTGAAACCAAAGTAGAATCGATCTCATTCAAATCCAAGTGATTATTTTTCCCCTTTGATGTCTCCCAGAAAGGTGGCAGTTTAACTTGGTTATAAACCTTCCCCAAACACCGGACTTGCAGCTTGCCCTGTGCCCCTCCGACTGATCACAAGCCTGCAAATTGTGTCCATCCAAACAAGATCACATTTACTCACAATTTTATTGAAGAAACTTTAATCAAAATTGACCTCTAGAACAAACGGCTATATGCGTACCTGAAGCACAGCAGGTGTTTTTTTCTTCTTCAAGAGAAGAAAAACCTCACATTCACACTTAAGGGAACTGCAGTTGGGTCACAGGTGTGAAGGCGTATGAAACCCTCTGAGGATTTACATGTGCTGTGGGGCGTACAGGCGTTTTTCTGAAGCCCAGTTTAACTTTGTTTATCTTTATCCCTGAATTTAATCCAAGAGCTTTAAAGGATTATTCCAAAAATCAGTTCTATCAAGTTTTCTCAGCTAAGACCTAGTGCCCATTTTGTGCAGAAATTACCTATCATCCAGACCAAAATAGTCTTGGAGAAAAATAAAGCACTCCTAACAACAGGTTTTCTAACAATGTGTGAGGCAACTATTTTTAAAGAGCACCTTAAGAGCAAAGAAGAGAAGGAATTCAGCAAAGAAGGCCTCGTCAATGTTCAGTCCTGATTGATTGACTTTTATTCTGCAACTTGATTTAGCAGGAATTCCAATGCCACTAAGTTCGGCAGCTATAATCCAAGCTTCAGAACAGAGGCCAAGGCGAGTGAAATGACTGTCTAAGGATCGTGCGAAGTCAGCACATGGCGGCGGGGGATCAGGGCTCCCAGTACAAACACCTTTGCAACAGGATGGATTCCTGAGCCCCATCTAGAATCATCACTGAGCTGATCACAGCCTTTCCGCTCCCATCGGAGGCTTTCTGGACGGTTCTACTGCTCGCTCGGCACACTGTGAAGATTACAGACTGGGAGAATACAGAGAAAAGTCAGGTTACCCATTTCACGGCTTGTCAGCTTCCATGATCAAAAGTCTGACCGGTGTGAAACTTGGGGATAATTTGTGACTTTTGTCCAGCTGTGTTATCCTCTATTAATAAAGAAAACTAATGTCTTATTTGCCAGAGGTCTCTGGAATAAAACTGACATCAAGCTCTCTCAGAAATAAAGGTAATATTTGTCTTACTCTTTGGCTCAAGATGTCTTGAGTGAATTCTACCCCTTATCAAAGGTCCAACGTAGACTGGGTGAGCAAAACTGATTCCTACTTTACTGCCAAACTGACAAAAATTCTATAGTAAAGACAAACAGTCAAAATGGCACCATACTGTTTTATTTCAACCTTCAAACAATATAAAGAGGTAACAACTTCTGATGCCGAACCATGCAAATAACAGTAAAGGAACAAAAAAAAATATTAACGACGAAAAGACAATCATTAAAAGGTGTTTCACAGCAGTGCTTTGGCAGTACTGGCAAGTACTTCTAGCCAATGGCTTCCAACAAGAGGGGTCTGAATGAACCCCCTGTTCTCAGCAAAAGAGCCCCCATATTTTCCCCCTGGTGGTCGACACACGCTGAGTCACACACACCACACCCCTATGCTCACTGGACTTCTGTCATTCACATCTTACTACACGTAACTACACATTGTGCGTCTGTACACAACAAAAACTAAAAATAAAAGTGTGGTAGAAAAGTAAACTCCAGTGTTTCCAGTAAGGCATCAGGGAATCGCTGCTGGCTGGGCCCTTCATCTCACCAGTTTAAAGAAAAGTTTGATTTACATTTCTCAGCAAACCCAATATTCAGAGGCTTCACCATAACCAGCAGGCTCAAGTTAAAAGTTTAAAAGACAGTCCTCCTTTTTTTTGGTAAATGTTGCATATAAAACATGAAATCAAGTTCTACTTTATAAAAAAACAACTGAGTATTTTTAATAGTAAAAATATATATGTTCATATTTCTCTTTTTAAAAAGACATTTAATAACAATACTTCAGAAGACCAGATTTAACCCTCAACCCCCCCACCCTGCCAAGTGTCCACCTGGCACAGATACATTAAGGCAAAGGCTCCTGGAGAGGCATGTCCGCCTCGGCGGCGGGCTGGGGACACAAGGGGAACACACTCCGCTCCTGCAGGGCCAGTTTAGAAAGGCTTCTCCCTCATGTTCACCGAGCCGTCCTGCATCCCGAAGTAGACTCTCTCCGCCATGTTAATGAACAGGCCCGTGTCCACCACGCCTGCGGGACGAAGGATGGGGGGGAGCATTAAGTTTCAGGTTCCCAAGGAAAGAAGAAAACCAGGATCACAGGGCAGGGTCAGTAGGAGCAACTACCATGAACGGCACTGGACGAAGAAATGACAAGTCTAAAGCCTTCCCTCTCTCATGACAATGAAAAGAGATTCTGATTATTTTTATTTCTTCTGGCAATCCCTTCTCCCCTGCAATCTTGGCTTTCTCGCTATACTCGAAGGCGCAAAGCTTCTTCTGGCCTTAGGGCCTTTTGCTCACGCTGTTTGGACTGGTCATCTTTTCAGAGAGGCCCTCCACGACTACTCTTAAGCACCCCCACTCTCAGTTATACGCAATCACGCTATCAGCCTTAGAAGTTTTTCCCACAAAGGGCTGGAACATACTTACAATGCATATACCACATCAAAATATATAAACTCTCCAAAGCAGTAAGACGACAGACAACCTAGTAGAAAAATGGGCAGAAGACTTAAAGAGGCACTCCCCTGGTGGCGCGGTGGTTAAGAATCCGCCTGCCGATGCAGGGGACACGGGTTCGAGCCCCGGTCCGGGAAGATCCCACGTGCCGCGGAGCAAAACTAAGCCCGAGCACCTAAGAGCCCGTGCTCCGCAACAGGAGAAGCCCACGCACCGCAATGAAGAGCAGCCCCCGCTCGCCGCAACTTAGAGAAAGCCCATGTGCAGCAACGAAGACCCAACGCAGCCAAAAATAAATAGAAAATTAATTTATTTATTAAAAAAAAAGAAAAGACTTAAAGAGGTACTTCACAAAAGAGGTTATCCAAAACGGCCAATAAACATAGAAAATGGTGCTCAAACTAGTCAAAAGAGAATGCAAATTAAAACAAGACACCACAACACACTCACCAGAATGAGTATAATGAAATTTGACTAGAATGCAAAGACACTCCCACACGCTAACAGTAGGAGTAAATTGGCAAAACCACGTTGGAAAATGTTTGTTGGTACATCTTCTAAAGCTGAAGATATTCCTACCTGCTGATCCAGCAATTCTTCTACTCTTTGGTATATAAGGTATATATTAGGTATATATATGGCCCTCAAAAGACATGTATGAGAACGTTCACAGCAGCACGTTTACTAATAGCTAAAAACTAGAAACACCCAAATGCCCATAAGAGTAGAATGGATATACAAACTTTTTTTCACACACATACATATGATGGTATACTATTCAGTAGTGAGAATTAACTACAACTGTAAGCAACCTTCACTGAAAATATTTACGTATACACACATACTACAATGAGATAATACAGCAATTCCCCTACATGAGAACCTTCAAGTTGCGAACTTTCAAAGATGTGAACGTGCATTCGCTCGTCCAATCACATCAGTTACTTCACATGTCTGGCATACATTGCTACGTCCGTGCATCCTCTACAAGTGGTTGTGCTTTTGTGTACTTTACTGTACCGAACTGCATAGTGTACAATCGTATACTGTCTTTGTTTCAAGCCCAGGCTGTCTGGAAGCAAGTGTAAAAGCAGCAGTGATGGAGCTGGTACTACTGTACTTTTCAAGGTACCATACTGTAAGATGTTTTCTTGATTTTTTGTTTGCTTTTTATGTATTATTTGTGTGAAAAGTATTATAAACCTATTACAGTACAGTACTATATAGCCGATTGTGTTAGTTGGGTACCTAGGCTAACTTTGTTGGACTTATGAACAAATTGGACTTACAAATGCGCTCTTGGAACAGAACTCGTCCATATGCAGGGGACTTACTGTACTGTTCAACTATCGAAAAAAAAAGTATGGGAATTCCCTGAGGTCCAATGGTTAGGACTCCGAGCTCTCACTGCTGAGGGTGCAGGTTCGATCTCCGGTCAGGGAACTAAGATCCCGCGTGTCGCACAGCGCAACCAAAAATAAATAAATAAAATTAAAATTAAAAAAAAAAGTTCGATGGACCCAGTGTGTAGGGGAAGCAGCACCTGCATACACTGTTGGCAGAAGGGTAAACTGATGCCATCCATGGAGGGCAACTCTGCACCAATAGCAAAATCAGATACACTTATTCTTTGATCTGTTAATTCCCTTCTAAAAAAAAATGGAAACAAATATCTGCTAGTGGGGACCTGGTTAAATAAATTATGTGATAGCCACAAAACGGAATGCCATGCAATTACTTTAAAAAAAAGGTGGAGGGGGAGCTCTTTTGTGAACCATTACATAATAATCTTCAAGATGGGAAAAAGTAGGAAGCAAACCACGTGTCTAGTGTGCTGTCACTTACGTAAAAGGAGATGGGGCGGGGACCGATTTGCGTTTATGAAAGATCAACTCAAGAAGGACACACAACTTTGGCAGCACTGGCTGCCTCCAGACAGGCGGAAGGGCAAAGGATAGAAGACAGAGACGTTTCACTGTTTACTCTTGTAATTTTGAACTACGTCAATTCAAAAGGATAAACAAAATTAAAATTTTCAAAGACAGCCCCCAAAACATAAACAAATAAAATCATCTACCAGCAATAAAAAGCCATCAGGTAGAGAAAGGAGCTGCTGAAACCCAGAGGTCCCCAGCACCACACGGGGCCGCCACGACTGGGGCCTCCCAAAGACATGTCAAGTGGCCACTCAAGACCCATCCTTTTCAAAAATTCTGTAATACAAGGTGACAGCTTCCACCTGATCCAAGAGAAAGCCAAACCGGCTCCAGAAAAGACTTCAAAGAAAGAGCAGAGATACGTGGCAGCAGTCTAAGGTCTGATCTTAGAGCAACCTCTCCTCAGATTACTGAGATGCTAGGAGCGACTGACCCATTCCTACCCCCACCCTCCCAATTAGTGGAAAGGGCAGAGGTGGCTCAATGTGAACATGGGGGAAAGAACCTCTGCTCTGGGTACAAACAATGGAACATCCAAGGGCGTGAGCAGCCATGGACCAGTTTAACTGTCCTTTAAGTGTCCTCACATAAATGAACGTTCATGGGACAAGGGCAAGGTGACAGGATAGACAGGGAAACTTGCCCTCTTTTCCTCCCTTGATCATGGTCCAGCAGCAAGTATCTTAAGAGACCAAAGAGGAAGAGAAAAGAGTAAGAAAGAGAACAAACCGCACTGATGATCCTGGTGGCACTGCACTAAATAATTTAACACGAAGCCTCTCTTGTTTCGTTTTCTTCATTTTAAGTTCCGAATGAAACTCTGAACTTCTCTAGGATGTAGCGTCTACTTACTAAGGTGGAGAGCAAAGCATGGGGGAAATCTGCTCACCAAGGAGATCTCAATGTCTCAATACGCCAAGAAAGGTCTGAACAGGTGCAACAGAGCTACCTAGTGGGCACTGCAGGAAATCCACCTACAGAGGAACAGCGCCAGCAATGGTGAGCGGTTTCCTGTGCCGTCCCTGGGTTTGCCTGTATTATCATTCGGGGCTAATTCTCCCATGTTAACTAACAGTGACCTCTATGGCTTCTCTTCCTCCTGCCTTCTTGGCTCTTTAGTTCTTCCACTAAAAAGTTAACACTAAGTAAGGGAATAAGCATAATTCAATCCATCTTCTTTACATAGTAAATCTGGAAAAAGATTGTCAATAGAAGACTGAAATAGTAGACTAAAGTAAGGTTGGAGAATTAGGCCTTTATTACGTGTCTATATATTTTTCATTTTATATATTTATATGTATTTCACTCCCAAATAGTATGGGTAAATCAGAATGTAATCTAGCAACTTAATTAACGATGAAGACAGTATACCTCCTTCCTAGGGAGGTACTCGTTCAACAAATATTCCCACGTGTGCTGAGTACCATTTTAACTCATTTACTCCTCCCAACAATCCTATGAGGTAGGTACTAACAGCAGCCTCTTTTACAGAGGAAGAAACTGAGGCGCAGAGATTTAACTGACTGCACAAAGGTCATACTGATAGAGCAAGCCTGGCTTTGGATCCTCACCCAGGCTGTCTGCTCCAGAATCCACTCCCAGCCACTACAATCTACTAAACTGACTTCATCTGCCCCATTAGCTTGCTCTGGCCCAAGAACACTTCATGTCATGGAATATTCCCAGTTGGAATCTTAGTTGCTCGATATCATAAGACTGATATCTCTGACATCTGCCTCCTCTTTTTAATCCCCTTGTATGAGCCCTCAGTACCACCTCTGGCCTGGACTCATAACTCACCTCGACACCGCCCACCCAGCCTTCACCCAGGGCCCAGATCCCTGGCACAAGGTGGACTGGAGACACCCCACTGCTCCAAATGTCCATGTCACACAACCCCCTCCTGACCTGGCTCTCGACGAAGGAAGGACTAAGAGTTCAGGGTCTAGAGGCAGACAACCCAGGCTCCCACCTTGGGGCTGCAGCCCTTGAGCAAATCATGTACCCTTCCTCGATCCGTGTCTTCCTCTGTAACGATCTCATTACATTGGGGGGTCAAACGAGACGTTTTTCAACACTTAGCACAGTGTCTGGATCACTCTACACTAAGGTACAGGTCCAAAGTCACCTCTCCTCCATGAACCTCCCCACGCTTCGCAGAAAAAGCAACTCTAGACTCTTGGTATTCCACATTCCATCTTATTTGTAGGCACAGCTTCTAGGCAGACCCACACAGCTTTCCCCAGGTTCACGTCAACTCTCCCCGAGGCAGAGCCCACGTTCCATTGACAGGAGAACTCTCTGTAACACGTGTCACAGCACCCTGCCTGCGGCAGGAATCTAATGTGTGGGTGACCTGAGTCATTCTCCCCCAGAGAACATGCCAAAATCAAAGAGGCTGCAGTCAAGCTCCTGAAAGGAAAGGCTCTTCACAGAGAGGGTGGGCTTATTTCAAGGCAGGCCCCACGTGGCACCCCATCAGCTCCAGGCCTACCCCAACTGAATGGGTTGTGAGATGCCAAACAACGAAGATGCTAGGTGAGCAATAACTATTCTCGGAAGGAAAAGGCAAAGGCGTGAAGTTAGGAATTCCAAACACAGCATGAAGGAAATTCTTTCCAACCAAGTCTTGCAAAGCCCATATCCATCCGTGGCCAGAGGCAGGGGTCAGCTACGCAGGGCTGGGCGTCTGTGCTCAGTGAACGCCACTCCCATTACCTGGGATCATTTTGATAGTTGTGTTCACTTCACTCCATTTGTGGACCCGGTCAAACTTCCAGTCCAGGATAAAATTCCCATTATCCGTCACCACAGGACCCTAGAAGATAATTCCCCACACTTACAGAGGCCATGTAGATACAGGCAGGCAGAGGGGAGCAGGAGAGTGGAGGTGATAACCAAAGACAAGTATCTGAATTAACCTGCTCCAACCAGTACCCCTGCCTCGTGCTTTCTAGGAGGCAGGAACTTGGGAGTCAGAACTGGAGTCTTGAAGCCATCCAGGCATAGATCTCCCAGGAGCCATTAACCTCTGTGAGCCTCAGATTCCTCAACGGCAAAAAAGGGTTAATGAAACATACCTCATCAGGCAGCTTGTGGGTAAGTCACACGGGTAAGCGTTAGCCACAGCGAGGGCTCACTGATTCTTAGCTATTATTAGAGTGAAAAACTACAGCAACAGAACAGACTACCAACATGGCTCATCATTCCCACAGCTTCACGTTAAGAACCATCAGTAATGCAACATAAGACAATGCTCCCCCAGGTGGGGCAGACCCATCCCAAAGACAGGGAGCAGAGATGGGTCCTGGGGTCAAACAGGCTGGGGGTAGTTTTAGTTAAGTAATCCAGAATTCCGCAACAGCTTTGGGCACTAGAAAGCGTTTAGGAGCATAAATGTTGACAGAACACTACAGTCAAAGGCAAGGAAATGAGGACTCCTCTGCAAACTGGAGAAGGGGTGGGAGCCCAGTTCAGAACCCCACGAAGGCAAGATGCTGGGCTCTAGTTCGGAGGAACCCCAGCCATGAGAGAGCACCCCAACAATCTCCTCTTGGCTTTTCAGCTACACAGGGAGCCAGTCAGAGCTCTGTACAACCGCTAATGATTAGGATTATGATTTTGTAAAAGTCACAGAAACACCAGGCAGAAAACACGTCAAAATAAAAGTTCATCAGGGTAGAGTTACAGATAATTTGCTTTCTCTTCTGTACGTTCCAAACTTTTTATATATAGTTCTGTGTGCAACTACAGTTATTTTTTGGAGTATTGCTGCTGCTTTTTTGTTTATTTAAGTGTAAGAAAAAAAAAGTTCTGTGCAACCCACTTTAGAAGCTGAAGAGAAACATTTGGACTAAATTTCTGGAGTATATTCCCGGGGAGGAATTCACGTCTCCCAAGAAACTCTACTTCATTTAACCACAGAATGAGAAAAGAGGAGGAAAAAGAAAATTACACCATGAAACCTGAATAACTTTCTGCCCCAGGTGGGCCTCCCAAAACCCATTTTTGGCAGCTGTTAGTCAGAGATCCAGGCCTCGGGTACAAAGACCAGACAACCTAAGGAGCATAGATCCCGAGGGACAGAAAATACGCCCACCTGTACAGAGAATATGCATTGCGTTAAGTATAGTCTTATCTACATGAGTTTGAATGTGGAAACTGATAAAGCCAGAGCTCTAAAAGTAAACCAATAGGCTGATTAAAAATAAATAAACAGAAGCCACCTGCCCAGTCTAGGCACAGACCTAATGGAAGCAGGAAGGAGGACACAGCCCTGAGAGCCTGGAATGCCTTCCAGAAACCTCCCTGGCCACTTACTGCCTTGTTGACAGCCATTCGAAGTTCAATTACACCCCCAAACTTCTGGGTCACAGCTCGGCTCACTGGGACATAGGCCATCGGGATGACCTCGATGGGGATGCCCTTGTGCCACTGATCCCCGAGGTTCTTTGAATCTTTCCTGGAAAGAAAGAGTCAGAAAGTACAACAAATGTAAATAAGCTCAGTGGTACAGACACGGCAAATTCAGGCATGGGGATAATAATGAGGTAAGAGGACAAGGGAAGCGAGAAGGGTCGAGTGCACGGGGCTTCAAATGCACTGGCTGTGTTTCACCGTTTAAGAAAAGCACTAGCTTTTGTAAGTAAATATGACAAAAATGTTAAAACCTGGATATGACTGGCTTGTCATATACAGGTGTGAAGAACATAATCATTTACAGCTGTAATTTTTTTTTTTAATTAATATGCTCGCACAAGTGCCTTCTATCAGACTCGCTGAAGGAGAATCTGGGAGCCTGGTCAAAGACTGTCCACAACACAAGTCACGTGTGACCCCAGAGGCTGCAGGGGTGCTGGGTCACTGCCCAGGGGCAGGGCTCGACCTGCTTCTTCTGAGGCTCCTTGCTAGAAGTGAACGAGTGATAAATAAGGACGCGCTCTGTTAACAAGGGTGACGAGCTGTTTCCTCCTCCTTCCAGTGGACACATGAAATAGCAGTACCTAACTTCAGCACGAAAGCAGAGCATAATCCTCCAAGACACTGCCCTACGTCATAGACTATTAGGAAAGCCCCTCCCTCCACCTGTTTCCTCCTCTGTAAAATGAAGCCTGGGGTCCGATCTACCTCCTCAGTGGACAGTTCAGAACACCGAACATCGTACCTGAAATCGGCAATCACGATGAAGCGACTGGCATAGCCAGCCACAATTTTCTCCTGGGTCAGGCAGCCTCTGGGGGATGGGGAAGAAGCAGCAAATGAACACAGGGGTAAGTAAGACAAAAACTGAATTTGGGAACTAAGGTCAGATACGGGAAACCAAAATCCACTCAATTCTGGCACTTAAAGAGAAATTTAATTTTCAATTCTTAAAGGAACACCCTCCCCCCTCAACTCCATCATACTGTGCAACGGACTGACCTGTGTCTCCCTGCCCCTCCCCAAAAATTCAACTGTTCAAGCCCTAACCCCCAATGTGACTATACTTGGAAGATGGGGTCTCGAAGGAAGCAATTATGGTTCAATGAGATCATTAAAGTGTGGCCCTGGTCTGATAGGATGGATATCCTTTTAAGAAGACACCAGAAAGCTCTCTTACTCTCCCTCCCTCCGCCACAGGAGGCTGCACTGAGAAGGCCGCCACCTGCAAGCCCAGGGCTTCCAGAACTGTGAGAAGTAAATTTTTCCATTTAAGTCACTGAGTCTAAGGTTTTTGTTATGGCAGCCCAAGCTAAGACATGCTGTTTCCAGTAAGTGGACTACGGAAACACGGCCTGTGTGGGGGAGAAATGGTTCCCAGTCAGGCAGCGGGCACAGTCCCGTCTAAGGGGCATCTGCCAGGAAGCACTGTGCCTGGGGAGAAGCCACGCGAGCGTGGCACGAGGCGGAGGTTCTGCAACTTGAGAAGTAAGGACGAGCTCTGAGCAACCTGCCCTATCTGCAATTTGACAGCCAGGGTTATAAAGCGGAGAGAGCACAGTGAGATTTTAAGCAAATTCTGTGTCACTCCATAGTCTGCTTGATTATAAGAACCAGGAGACCAAGACTTCACCTCCTTCAACTCACCACTTCCTAACCCCCCAAAACCAACACCTAAGAAACACCCAATAAATGTTTTCCAAACGAATGAATACATACATCACTAACTGCTCAGAGCCCACAGACCTAGTAATCTAGTCCTGGTTAATATGTTTGCTTTAGCCTGTACAGTTTTTAAAGTTGGAATCAGTAGAAGGCAGCAAAGAGAACCCTTTAAGATGAATCATTTCATTGAAGAGGCCCAGGTTCCTGTCACCAGATTGCTACTAACAACCAAAAATGCCAGGCTGGTTCTACAGCCTTATGCTATCCACATCCGAGTAGAAAGACAAACGCATGTACATCACAGCGGCAATGTGTTTATTCTGTATTCCACTTGGCTTTGCTAAGGATTAACTGGCAGAATACTCTGCAAAAAAATGCCCACAGCACTCACCCACCGCCCTTGATGAGATTGAGATCAGCATCTACTTCATCAGCACCATCGATGGCAAGGTCAATCTGTGTTGAGGGTGAGGAAAGATATAAAAACCACTAAGCTTGAACATGCAATAGCTCATCAGGTCCCAGCAGCCCTATTAGCCAGGCACAGTTTTTCCTATTTAGCCAGTCAGGAAACTGGGGCTCTGAGAGGTTAAGCTATTCCACTAAGGTCACCAGGAAATAAACAGGGGAACCACACCTGGGTCCAACTCTTATCCACCACTTTACACTCCCTTTACTCACTGATGGGCTTCTCTGTGGATGAGCTGGAATTATTGAGAGCACGCAATCTCAACATGAGTAACTTCACCCCCAAGTACAGAAGGAGGTATACAGTGTATCTGTGAGATTAAAATTTCACTGGGGGTGGGCATTAATGGAAAAAAGGCTGAGAAACACTGATTCAGAAGTCTCCGTACTAATGTGGCAAAAATACTGGCACGCTGACACACATCTGATGCAATACAGAACTGGAAATTTTCTGAGGTACCCCCACTATGACCCACCAAAGCACCTGTCTGGGCTTGCCCACTCCCTTTACAGGAAGCTCCACTGCCAGGCCCAAAAGCAGCCAAGGAGGGAATAGGTTCATTCGTGTTTCAAAACTTGAAATCAAGAAAGAGATGTACTTCTCGTCACTCCTGGTACTCTGCATAGACAATGTGGGAGCCTCAAGCATGGTTTTTAAAAGAGTAGTATAGGGCTTCCCTGGTGGCGCAGCAGTTGGGAGTCCGCCTGCCGATGCAGGGGACGCGGGTTCGTGCCCCAGTCCGGGAAGATCCCACATGCCGCGGAGCGGCTGGGCCCGTGAGCCATGGCCGCTGAGCCTGCGCGTCCGGAGCCTGTGCTCCGCAACGGGAGAGGCCACAGCAGTGAGAGGCCCGCGTACCACAAAAACAAAACAAACAAACAAAAAAAAGAGTAGTACAAAACCTCAGGGTGCAAATTCAGTTCAAGCTGCAGTGAGAAGCTGCCTGGCATGGGGCCTACAAAGCTTCAACGGGGCACCCTCGCTTCCACCCTTTCACGAGGATGGAGTTACAGCCCGTGATGCTCCTCCCCGCCCCCGCACCACGGCAGCTCTCTGGGGCCTGGAAGGCGGCAACCTTTTCTGTCTGGGTTTCATGCCTTCAGCCCGAACCACTCTCCCCACAGCGCTGAACAGCTGATTCAGCCTGTGCCCTGGCTCTACCCACAGATATCTCCGAACAAGCCCTTCCCATGGTACTTACTAACCCAGCTGTGGCCCACGTGTCCCACAACACAGTGGACTGGTAGACCACCATCAAGTCTGCTTTCAAGCTGCCATAATGCCACCTCACTCTTCCGATCCAGCCTTGCCCTCTCCTTCTCCCCCTCCCCCTCCCCCTGCTGTGCACGAACCCATTCCACACACTCGGTCCTAGACACCCCAGCCAGTCTCAGCACTGCACACATGCCAGCCTGGAACCGCTCCCATGGTTCCCATCTACCCCTCTCTGGAATGCTCTCTCTTGCCCTTGCCACCTAGCCTTCACAGCTCTGCTCAAACTTTACCTCTTCCCACAAAACCCTTCTAAGCAGCATCCTCTAGAGCCGGAAGCACCTGGATTCACTTTCAGGCTCTGCCACTTACAGACAGCATGGCCTTAGGCAAATGCCTTGCCCTCTCTGTGCCTTTCTCATTATCTGTAAAATGAGATAATAATGGTACCCACCCTCAAGACTACTGGAGCTTAATTACAGTTGACCCTTGAACAACATGGGTTGGAACTACACAGGTCCACTTATGCAGACTCTTTTCCACTAAATACCTACGACACTACTACATGACCCACGGCTGGCGGAACCCACAGATGCTGAACCGCAGATGCAGAGGGCCAACTACGGGACTTGAGCACCTGCGGATTCTGGTATTCGCAGTGGGTCCTGGAGCCGTTCCCCCACAGATACCCAGGGATGACTGTGGTTCAATACAGGCCCAGCACTTAGCGCAGTAACTGGCGCACAGTCAGGGCGCAGCAAATGCCAGCTGTGGGCGCGCTACTCACTCTCATCAACTTCCGTCTCCTCTAGATTGCCTGTGTGTTTACCATAAAACTTCATTTTAACCTGTTTTCAAAGACCCCTGGCTGCCTCAGATGATGCTTCTTATCTCCGCTTATCGATAAGTTGTGAGGGCCGCCCTGCTGTATACGTCTGTGTGAGGGCTGCAGGAAGCCCTGGGTCCCTGAGCCCTCTCAGTTAAACCGCAGGGAATGTCCTAGAAATTAACAAGTTCTTCTCTTCTGACCTCAGCCAGGATTAATACTGAAAGTCCTAGGAGAAAAGCTGGTATGACTAACTGACTTTTCTCCTAGACTCAACAAGATATCCAGAGCCCATGAACAAGTGACAGCTATTTAAATTAAAAAAAAAAAAAAAAAAGGAAAGAAAGGAGACCAAAAAACCCAGCAGCCTCTCTCTACTTACCTCTGGGTGTCGGTCCAGGTCACTGAGAGTTAAGCCATACTGCAGGATGAGCTGACGGGCCTGTGGAGGACAGGAAAAAAACATCTGTAATCATTAACTCTTAGTGATGGCAAGGATCCTCAGAATCCTCTTGGATTTAAGTGTCAGACACTGAGTCCCACCAAGACTTCCTCTCAAATCCAACCTGGTCCACCACGAGGTAGGAGATCTAGCCCCATGAACAGCAAAAGTTAATTCATTCCAGAAGCTGGAGGAAGGTAAACAGCACATAGTGAATAGTGCTAGGCTAAGAGTTCCTCCTCAGTGACCTGTTACTTAAGATAATGTCATGGGGGACTTCCCTGGTGGTGCAGTGGTTAAGAATCCACCTGCCAATGCAGGGGACACGGGTTCGATCCCTGGTCCGGGAAGATCACACATGCCACGAAGCAACTAAGCACGTGTGCCACAACTACTGAGCCTGCGCTCTAGAGCCCACGAGCCACAACTACTGAGCCCGTGCACCACAACTACTGAAGCCCATGAGCCAAGAGCCAGTGCTCCACAACGAGAAGCCACCACAATGAGAAGCCTGCGCACCGCAACCAAGAGTAGCCCCCACTCGCCACCAGAGAAAGCCTGTGTGCAGCAATGAAGACCCAACGCAGCCATAAGGAAATAAATAAATAAATAAAGGTAGCGTCATGGCCTCCCAAAGCCTCTGGTAATACAGTGCCAGTAGTTCCCTCCCCCTCCACCACCCCCTCCCCTCCACCACCACCCCCCTCCTCCCCCCAACAGCCATTCAAGGTTTCACTTTCCACAGTTTCAGTTACCCAGGGGCAACCTTGATCCAAAAACATTAAATGGAACATTCCAGAAACAAACAATTCACAACTTTTAAACTGCACGCCATTTTGCGTAGCATGATGAAATCTCTCGTCATCTACTCTGTCCAGCCCTCATCCCTCTGTCCAGATCACCCTGCCTATTTGTCATTTAAAAGCCGTCTCAGTTATCAGATTGACTGTCACAGTACCACAGTGCTTGTGTATCAAGTAACCCTTACTTCACCTAATACAGGCATACCTCATTTTACTGTGCTTCACTTTACTGCACTTTGCAGGTACTGCATTTGTTACAAGTTGAAGGCTGTGGCAACCCTGACTCCAAGGAGTCTAGGGGTACAATTTCTCCAACAGCATCTGCTCACTTTGTGTCTCTGTGTCACATTTTGGTAATTCTCACAATATTTAAAACTTTTTCATCATTGTTATTATATTTGTTACTGTGATCAATGATCTTTGATGTTACTACTGTAACTGTTTTGGCATTTTTTAGCAATAAAGTCTATATATATATTTATTTATTTATTTACAGTTGCGTTGGGTCTTCATTGCTGCACGCGGGTTTTCTCTAGTTGCAGAGAACGGGGGCTACTCTTCCTTGTGGTGCGCGGGCTTCTCATTGCAGTGGCTTCTCTTGTTGCGAAGCACAGGCTCTAGGCGGGCAGGCTTCAGTAGTTGTGGCACGCAGGCTCAGTAGTCGTGGCGCACAGGCCCAGCTGCTCCACGGCATGTGGGATCTTCCCGGACCAGGGCTCGCACTTTTGTCCCCTGCATTGGCAGGTGGATTCCTAACCACTGCACCACCAGGGAAGTCCCTAGCAATAAAGTATTTTTTAATTAAGGTATGTACATTGCTTTTTTATGAATTTTTTGTGTGTGTGTGGTACGCGGGCCTCTCACTGTTGTGGCCTCTCCCGTTGCGGAGCACAGGCTCCGGACGCGCAGGCTCAGCAACCATGGCTCATGCGCCCCGCCGCTCCGCGGCACGTGGGATCGTTGGGTCTTCATTGCTGCACGCGGGTTTTCTCTAGTTGCAGAGAACGGGGGCTACTCTTCCTTGTGGTGCGCGGGCTTCTCATTGCAGTGGCTTCTCTTGTTGCGAAGCACAGGCTCTAGGCGGGCAGGCTTCAGTAGTTGTGGCACGCAGGCTCAGTAGTCGTGGCGCACAGGCCCAGCTGCTCCACGGCATGTGGGATCTTCCCGGACCAGGGCTCGCACTTTTGTCCCCTGCATTGGCAGGTGGATTCCTAACCACTGCACCACCAGGGAAGTCCCTAGCAATAAAGTATTTTTTAATTAAGGTATGTACATTGCTTTTTTATGAATTTTTTGTGTGTGTGTGGTACGCGGGCCTCTCACTGTTGTGGCCTCTCCCGTTGCGGAGCACAGGCTCCGGACGCGCAGGCTCAGCAACCATGGCTCATGGGCCCAGCCGCTCCGCGGCATGTGGGATCTTCCCGGACCGGGGCACGAACCCGTGTCCTCTGCATCGGCAGGCTGACTCTCAACCACTGCGCCACCAGGGAAGCCCTACATTGCTTTTTTAGACATAATACTATTGCACATTTACTAAACTACGATGCAGGATAAACATAACTTCTATATGCACTGGGAAACCAAAAAATTCGTGTGACTCGTTTTATATCATACTCACTTTATTATGGTGGAATGGAACCAAACCTGCAATGTCTCCAAGGTAATGGTCCCAAAGCTCAATAGTGATGCTGGCAATTGAGATATGCCAAAGACAAGCCATAAGGCGCTTTCTTTAAGTGAAAAAGTGAAAGTCCTCAGTTTAGTAAGTTAAGAAAAAAAAGTTATATGCTGAGGCTGCTAAGATCTATGATAAGAATGAATTTTCCATCCATGAAGTTAAAGGAGGAAAAAGAAATCTGTGCTAATCTTGCTGTTGCATCTCAAACTGCAAAAGTTACAAGACTACAGTGCATAAGTGCCTAGTTAAGATGGAAAAGGCATTAAATTCGTACAGTAGGATATTTTGAGAGAAAGAAAAACCATATTCAGGTAACTTGTATTATGGTGTATTGTTATAATTGTCCTATGTTATTATTAGTTGTTGTTAATCTCTTACTGTGCCTAATTTATCAACTAAACTTTATCATAGGTATGGCTGTATAGGAAAAAACACAGTGTATACAGGGTTCAGTACTTTCTGTGGTTTCAGGCATCCACTGGGGGTCTTGGAACATATTCCCCCTGGATAACGGGGAACTAACATTTTTTAAAATTTCCTAAACTAAGAGCCAATCTACAAAATATTCGAAACGTCTCTAAGAAAATCTGACGGTATGAAAAAAGACTGAGGAAGATCACTACAAATTGATACACAGTGATTTCCAGGCTACACTGTTGAATAAAAATAAGCAAAAGAATACATACACTCAGAAGAATATGTAAAGGCAGGACCTCCGGAATGGCTAGGTGAGAGCACCTGAGAGCACCAGACTGGGAAAGCTTTAGGATGTTTGTAGGAAAAGTCAGCACCACCGACTCTACGGACATGCCTTTCATACAGGCTGACTGAAGGGGAGGGTTACCACCACCACAGGGCCCAGAGCAGAATTTGTTGCTGGAATAAATGCACCGTGAACCTTTGAGTCTGACCACTCAAGTTCAAGTGATAAGGATCTGAGTTCATGCCACTGCTTACAACACGCAGAGGAACTAAAGGATGGAAAACTTCTTTTCAAAAGCCATGTCTTGAAAATATTTTCTGCTTAAAGTCAAAAGCACCTGAAATGTAGGATCCAAAGGTCTCGGTTCTAATCTTAAATGAACCAGCCACATGAGCCCTGGCAAGTTTTCTCATCTATAAAAAGATGCAGATGGATAATGACCAATGTCAATCTTCAAATCCAAAATCCTAAGATTCTAACAATAAAATACAAAGACCCTGGAATTTGCAATATATGGGACCTATTTGGATCCTGATTCAAACAAACTGTAAAAAATATGTTTGAAGGATAAGACAATAGGGGAAATCTGAATCCTGGATTTTTATTTGATCCTATTAAAGGTTATCGTTTGATTTTTTTTGGAATTGTTGAGATGTTTAAAAGTCTCCCTACTTTTCAGAGAGACATAATAAAATACATACAATGAAATCATACTATGCCTGGGATTTGTTTCAAAATAACAAAGGTGAAGGAGAATGAGATACAGATGAAACAAAATTGGCCATGAATTGATAATTGTGGAAACTGGGTGATGGATACGTGGAAGTTCATGACATTATTCTTTATCCTTTTTGAAGTTTGAAATTTTCCACAATAAAAAGCTAAAATAAAATGCTGACTGAAAAAAGTTCAAAAGAAAAAAACCCATGATTTTGCTCCTATTAAAGAGAAATATATAATGAAGGGAGAGAACAACAATAAAAATGGTATTTCTAGATTATTTCTCAGTTTCTAGGTTTCTCCAAATGTAACATTGGAGAAACCATACTAATTCCAGAACCTAAGGCTATAAAAACATTTGAAACGTCTGGAAGATGAACCCCCAAAGTCCCCCACGCCTCCTGGTATTCGTGCCTTTGGGGAATCCCTGCCCACAACATACCAAGGCTGTTCTGGACAGACACAGCAGAGGCGTGTCTGTGTCTCAGACACAGCAGAGGCGACAGCAAGACACCTCTGCGATTAGTTTATAAAGAAGGGGGGGCGTGCTCCCACAAGATCCTTCCCTCCCTCCCTCCTTGCCCCTCACACACTGCGGGGAAACCAGCTGCCAAGTCCTGAAGACATGGAGACAGCCCCGGGGACAGGCCCCTACCCCACAGGCTGTGAAGAATTAAGGCCCAGAACACCCACAAGACGGAGCTGGAAGCAGATCCTTCAAGCACAGCTGAGACGCCTCCAGCCCTGGCCAAGAGCTTAACTGCAACCTCCCTGGAGACCCGAGGCCAGAGCCCCCCAGGTAACCACTCCAGATTCCTGCCCCTTGGAAACTAGGAGCTTATAAATGTTTGTTTTAAACTGCTATGTTTGGGGGTATGTTTGTTCCAGCAAAGATGTCTAATACAGAGGGTGTTGGAATAATGCTATGAACTGCATAAAGTTCAGTGTGATAGTCTATCATGCAAATAAAACTGTGTTATATACTACGGTTCCTGTTAATTTTATGTACTACTTTAGAAACAATACTAAACTGCATTCAAACGTATTACATGAACACTGGGCATCAGGAAACTGTTCTATCATGATTCCTACAGGGAAAAGTCCTGTATAAATATATCATTTTAATTTAACATTTAAGTTTTAAGACTGCCTGCACCACTTGCCAGTGTTACTCTTTCATGAGGATGTCCTGTTTGTCCATCTAGATTGTAATCAGAGAGCACATTTCACATACACTTTTCACCCTATAGCAGTTAGGGTCAGTTAAGCCAATAGTTGAGTGAATAATTAATTATTTTGAGTTCAGTCAAGTTACCTCGTGCAAACTCCTGTTTTAAGAAAGAAATGGATGCCCAGAGAGGTCCCCGTGCTAAGTTAGGGACAGGGCAAGGACCAGAAATACAGTCTCCTGCTCTCCTGCCCTGTCTAGGGACCAGGAAGGAAATCAGAAGATAAGGTAAACAAAGGGAATGTAGAAGAAAAAGGAAAGGAGAGGATGGGCCTCTGCTTATAAATGGAATTGAAGTCATCTTACATAATAATACTATGCTATTAATAATGTTTTTAACAATAACAATTTTAAAAGGAGTTCTTTGGTATTCCCTCCCTACCTGAAATGCCCTGCCCCTTCCCAAACTCCAGCCCCTCACACCCGGCTTTCCAGGAAGCCCCCAGTCCCCTGTGCGAGGAGTGGACTCTCCTTCCTCCAAAAGGCACGTTACCTCTACTTCTTCTCTACCGTATACTTATAAAAAATGACACACATAAATGTAGCATTTATTCATCCAACAGGCAGAGTGCCTCCTAAGAGCCAGGCACCACACTGCGCACCAGCAATGCTGAATAACACCCGCCGTGCACAAGGGGCCTCGCACCCCTTTAAAAAGATAACCCCTTGGTGATCACTATGCTGACTGAAATCTGCCTCTTCACCACCACCACCAGCCGCCTGTCTCAATACCTGTCCAGAGTCCGCACACGAAAGGAGCCCAGCAGATACGTCTGTCTATGTTATGTGGCTGGGAGGCCACCCCAACCTCCACAAGCCCCGTGTCCTCCCAGACAATAAGCAGTAACATAAGGACAGGATCTGTTCCCCCTTTAAATCGCCTGTATCCCCCTGCACAACGTGGAGGACCCTGTACAATGACCTCAAAGAGCCCGCTGGGGTGGGACCCTTAAGTCCTGCTTCCATCAGCAGGTCCTCCAATTCTCCCTTCTCCCCATCTTTGACCGGACTCCCCACAAGACCCCTGCGAACGGCCCTGCACACAGAGAGAAGTCATCATCACAGGTGGCATGAGCTTCCTCCTCCCTGAGTGTTACGGGTTATACTGTGTTCACCTAAAAAAAGGTACGTTGGAGTCCTAACTCCTAGTAACTCTGACTGCGACCTTAATTTGAGATTGGACCTTTACAGAGGTAATCAAGTCAGAGTGTCATGAGGGTGAGCCCTAATCCAATAGGACTGGTGTCCTTAGAAGGGCAATTTGTACACACAGACAGAGGCACAACGGGAGAACGCCACGCGAAATGAAGGCAGAGAGCAAGGATATGTGCCTATAAGCCAAGCAATGCCAAAGATTGCCAGCAAACCACCAGAAGCTAGGAGAAAGACAAAACAGATTCTCCTTCATAGCCTCTAAAGCAATCAACCTCTAGCCTCCAGAAATGAGAGGCAATAAATTTCTGTTTTTTAAGCACTCAATTTGTGGTTCCTTGTTATGGCAGCCCTGGGAAACAAATCCACTGAATTCAACACTACAGCCCTACTGTGGAGAGATGGACCCATCACTGGCTCAGCCAGTACTAATGCAGACACAGGTGCTCAACTGAGATCAGTACCTGCTAGACACCAGACACTCCAGGCTCACAAGCTAAGGGGCTCCTGAGGGTGTAGAGCAAACAGCTGTCACTTCCAGCTCTTAAAAGTGCAGGGAGCAGGATAGCTAATGATTAGCTTTTACTTTTGGAAAAAAAAGACAGGAAGCAATGCCTTCTCATTGCAATCACACAGCTGGCGCCCCCAAATGCCTCATGTGATCAAGGACAGTGGCATATGGCAGGCAAGCAGTCCTGTTTTTCATCAATTTCACAATAATACCTGACAACGCTGCATTTCCCCTTCTATCAACTAACAGAGGTAGACTGAAGGCCAGCATGGACAAACACTGTTTTTTTTGCCTAGACCAGATCTGGCCTTTCAATCCTTTTTTAAAATTTTCCTCCCCCAAAAGCTTTTAACTTTAAAGGGAAAATCTACAAAAATCCTTGAAACACCTATGGGTTTACTTGTTTAAAAGGCAGAACATGAAATATTTTGATTTCCTTTCAATCATTTCAGGAAGATTGAGGCTGGCTAAACTTAACACAAAATAAGTTTGGGTTTGACGGCAGGGGGGAAGAAACAAAACAGTAACTCTGAACGAGTGAATTTTTTCAAGTCCTGTGAACTGTGAATGACTCCTCTACCTGATCAGCTGGAATTGGCCAGCATTTTCCAGTCTGGGTACATTGTTATTACTAATCACCACAACATATAGGTGGGCTGGGAGGATGCTACCTTAAAAACACAGATCAAACTTCCAATTAAAGATAGCAATTGAACACCTGTATTTAGCTCAGCTCTTTCCCTAAACCTCTCTAAATCTACAATACAATAAAGGAATTTTTCTCAATGGCATAAACCAAAAAGAGGAAAAAATAGCAACCAACTTCTAAAAGCTAGATCACTGATGGACAATGGTAAATGGCAGAAATGAGAAAGAGAAATCCTAAGCCAGTATCCTAAACCAGCACTGGGAAAAGCTAAGAAGTGACCAAATAAACGGCACAGAACCTCCCAAAAGGTTCAAGGACTCAGCAGCCCTGTGAACTTCAGAAAACAGACACAACGGTGGGAGTGAAAAAGGGAAGACTGGTTGAAAGCCTATTTGAGAACCTGTTATAGCGCCTCATCTTTCTCCACTACTCCCAAAGCAGCATGTTTATTCTCTGGAGGTCAAACAGCAGGTCTCAGGACTGGGCTGCCAGGCATAGCTGAAGATGCGGGTACTACATCAGCAAGCTTTGGCTGTGAAGCAGCTACCTCAAGACTCAGAGGCTTAAAAGAGCTTCTCACCTCCAGAAGAGTAGCCAAGGCCTGTTCACATGGCAGCAGAATGGTTTCAGCAGCAAAAGGGCCAAGCCACAAAGCAAAAGCGCTCACTGTTCAAGCCACTGATGGCCTGCCATTTGGTCACATCCCACTGGCAAAACACGTCACACGATCAGGCCCAGAGTCAAAGAAATACTGCAAAATGTAGCAGGCACTTTTTCCCCATTTACCACAGGCACTACACTGAAAATGGGGGTTATGTCCCAAATAATGACAGACGTCTTCTAGCCCTCTTCTCTTACTTGGCTCCCAGGACACAGGCAGCCACGCATACCCCTCCTAAAAGGGCACTGGGCATTCTTCTCTGGGAAACCTGACCAGGCAGAGGAAAAAAAAAAACGATCTGACACTAGGAGTTCCCCAGTGATCTGTCTGCCAGGTGTGCTCTTGGCAGACAAGCCAAGAGCAAGGACCACCCTCACCCTGAGAGCTGGTTTCCGGTCAGCTTCTTAGTCCACTAGTCTTCAAAATGAGCTGGAATTTAAAAAAAAAAAAAAAAAAAGAACAAAGCATTCTAACAATATTTGACTGTGCTGGTTGTTACATGACTATGTCAAAACTCAGAGTTATACGCTAAAAAGAGTAAATTTGGGGGCTTCCCTAGTGGCACAGTGGTTAAGAATCCGCCTGCCAATGCAGGGGATACAGGTTCGAGCCCTGGTCCGGGAAGATCCCACATGCCGCGGAGCAACTAAGCCCGTGTGCCACAACTACTGAGCCTGCGCTCTAGAGCCCACGAGCCACAACTACTGAAGTCCCCATGCCACAACTACTGAAGCCTGTGCGCCTAGAGCCTGCGCTCTGCAACAAGAGAAGCCACCGCAATGAGAAGCCTGCGCACCACAACGAAGAGTAGCCCCTGCTCACAACAACTAGAGAATCCAATTAAAGATAGCAATTGAACACCTGTATTTAGCTCAGCTCTTTCCCTAAACCTCTCTAAATCTACAATACAATAAAGGAATTTTTCTCAATGGCATAAACCAAAAAGAGGAAAAAATAGCAACCAACTTCTAAAAGCTAGATCACTGATGGACAATGGTAAATGGCAGAAATGAGAAAGAGAAATCCTAAGCCAGTATCCTAAACCAGCACTGGGAAAAGCTAAGAAGTGACCAAATAAACGGCACAGAACCTCCCAAAAGGTTCAAGGACTCAGCAGCCCTGTGAACTTCAGAAAACAGACACAACGGTGGGAGTGAAAAAGGGAAGACTGGTTGAAAGCCTATTTGAGAACCTGTTATAGCGCCTCATCTTTCTCCACTACTCCCAAAGCAGCATGTTTATTCTCTGGAGGTCAAACAGCAGGTCTCAGGACTGGGCTGCCAGGCATAGCTGAAGATGCGGGTACTACATCAGCAAGCTTTGGCTGTGAAGCAGCTACCTCAAGACTCAGAGGCTTAAAAGAGCTTCTCACCTCCAGAAGAGTAGCCAAGGCCTGTTCACATGGCAGCAGAATGGTTTCAGCAGCAAAAGGGCCAAGCCACAAAGCAAAAGCGCTCACTGTTCAAGCCACTGATGGCCTGCCATTTGGTCACATCCCACTGGCAAAACACGTCACACGATCAGGCCCAGAGTCAAAGAAATACTGCAAAATGTAGCAGGCACTTTTTCCCCATTTACCACAGGCACTACACTGAAAATGGGGGTTATGTCCCAAATAATGACAGACGTCTTCTAGCCCTCTTCTCTTACTTGGCTCCCAGGACACAGGCAGCCACGCATACCCCTCCTAAAAGGGCACTGGGCATTCTTCTCTGGGAAACCTGACCAGGCAGAGGAAAAAAAAAAACGATCTGACACTAGGAGTTCCCCAGTGATCTGTCTGCCAGGTGTGCTCTTGGCAGACAAGCCAAGAGCAAGGACCACCCTCACCCTGAGAGCTGGTTTCCGGTCAGCTTCTTAGTCCACTAGTCTTCAAAATGAGCTGGAATTTAAAAAAAAAAAAAAAAAAAAAAGAACAAAGCATTCTAACAATATTTGACTGTGCTGGTTGTTACATGACTATGTCAAAACTCAGAGTTATACGCTAAAAAGAGTAAATTTGGGGGCTTCCCTAGTGGCACAGTGGTTAAGAATCCGCCTGCCAATGCAGGGGATACAGGTTCGAGCCCTGGTCCGGGAAGATCCCACATGCCGCGGAGCAACTAAGCCCGTGTGCCACAACTACTGAGCCTGCGCTCTAGAGCCCACGAGCCACAACTACTGAAGTCCCCATGCCACAACTACTGAAGCCTGTGCGCCTAGAGCCTGCGCTCTGCAACAAGAGAAGCCACCGCAATGAGAAGCCTGCGCACCACAACGAAGAGTAGCCCCTGCTCACAACAACTAGAGAAAGCCCGCGCGCAGGAACAAAGACCCAACTCAGCCATATTTAAATAAATAAATAAATAAATTTTTATAGATATTTTAAAAAAGAGTAAATTTTCTATGTAAATTACACCAACAAACTGTTAAAAAAAAAAAAAAACTTTGAGAAAAGAGATATAGGAGAAGAAATCCTAAAACAAAAACGAAAGTATTAACATCCTCAGGGAGCTAAGAGAAGAAATTGAAAAAAACTGCACCCATAAAACAAAAACAAACAAAAATACTTTTCAGAGAACAATAAAAAAAAGAGTTATTTAAAATTAAATACATGAGAGCAAAGAAAGCTCAACAGAAGGGTTAGAAAAAGGTAAAGCTGAAAAGACAAAAGGACGAAACAGGCCGCAAGCACCAAAGACATAACTAGTACCCTAAAAGGAAAGACCAGAGCCAGAGAAAACAGAGAAAAGAAAATTAAAGGAATAATAGGGGGAAAAATCCCCAAAATTGATGAGTGTGAATTTGTAGAATGACATGTCCCAGCAAGCGCCCAGCATAGTGGACAAAAATAAACCCACACCAAGACACAGCATGGTGAAATTTCAGAACACTGTAGACAAAAGATAATATAAGGGTGTAAGAGTTCAGAGAGAATGAAAAATAGGTTTTATACAAAGGATCAAGAATCAAAATGGCAGCAAGCTCCTCAACAGCAAATTGAGAGCCAGAAGAGGGAATTCCCTGGCGGTCCAGTGGTTAGAGCTCCACGCTTCCACTGCAGGGGGCACAGGTTCCATCCCTGGTCGGGGAACTAAGATCCCGCAGGCTGTGCAGTGCGGCCAAAAAAAAAAAAAAAAGCCAGAAGATACAACAGAGTACTAAGAAGTGATTTAGCACAGAATTCTCTACTCAGGGGACTTCCCTGGTGGCGCAGTGGTTAAGACTCTGCGCTCCCAATTCAGGGGGCCCATGTTCAATCCCTGCTCAGGGAACTAGATCCCACATGCGTGCCACAACTAAGAGTTTGCATGCCACAACTAAGGAGCAGGCGAACCACAACTAAGGAGCCCGCCTGCTACCACAACTAAGACCCGGCGCAACCAAATAAATAAATAATTAATTTAAAAAAAAATAATAATTCTCTATCCAAATAACTGACTTCCAGAGGGGCTAAAGACATTTTCAGACATCCAAAGTGCTGACAAGTTTGCATCCCGTGCACTTGGGTAGCTACCTAAAGGACGTGATTCACCAAAACTGAAGGAAACAAAACCAAAGGGTATGGGGAAGTAGTGAGGAGGAACAGGATGATCCAAAAGAGGAGACAGAAAAGGAAAGTTCCTGACCGCAAAGGGAGATCCCAAGACAACAGCCGAGGGCAGCTGCTACCAACCAGAGTACCAAGAAGATGAAGCTGATGGGAGTAGAATATCCACTGGGCCATAATGAGGTGAGATCTTCCAACCAGGTAAAAGTTTGGGGTTGAATTAGTAAGGAATATGCAGACAACCAAGGAAATGGAAAAAACAAAGGCATCATTTACTTAACTTTCAGGAAAACAAAATAATGATCAGGTAAGGAAGCGTAATCATAGCTGACTGCACAGTTCAGCTGTAGCTTGGACATCACAATTCTGTAAACACTGAGTGAGGCCTCACCAAAACGTAACTGTACTGAAAACTAGGAGAAGGGTGTCTGACCTGCGAGAGCAAGGAGGGAAGAGATAACTGAATGCTCGTCTTCCCTGCATCCATCCATACCTCGAGTTGAAAAAGAAATGTAAATGGCAAGAAAAGCATGTAGTTTCCAGGCTTTGGAGCAAATACCCAATCAGCTAAAAGAGTTTTAAAAGTATGTCCATTTAAAGAGCAAGAAATGGTGGCGGTCAGGAGCGGGGGAGGGTGTGAAGGGAGTGTCTTATTTTTTAATAAAATGACTTGAATTATTTGATTCTTCAATCTATGTGTATGTATAACTTTAATTAAAAATAAGCACCAATATCAAATAATTTTATTAAAAAAGAAATAAAAATACTAGATAGGGCTTCCCTGGTGGCGCAGTGGTTGGGAGTCCGCCTGCCGATGCAGGGGACGCGGGTTCGTGCCCCGGTCCGGGAAGATCCCACATGCCGCGGAGCGGCTGGGCCCGTGAGCCACGGCCGCTGAGCCTGCGCGTCCGGAGCCTGTGC
>NC_041225.1:11997026-12034038 GCF_002837175.3 Physeter macrocephalus | reverse complement strand
GCTGAGCCTGCGCGCCCGGAGCCTGTGCTCCGCAACGGGAGAGGCCACAGCAGTGAGAGGCCCGCGTACCGCAAAAAAAAAAAAAAAAAAAACTAGATGATCAAGTCACTTGGAAAAATCAGACACTTAGCTTTTTCAAGAGCAAGGCAACCCATCACAACCCCTCTGACTTCAAGAGCATCTCCTCAGAACATCAGGATTTCAAAAGCAAGAATGTCCAGGTAAAACCGCTCCTTTTCTAGCCTGAAGCAGGAATTACGGTATTGTCTTCAGTTCCCTGGGCGTCCGGCCAGCTTGTCAGAGCCTCCAAGAGATTTAACTTCAAAACAGCTCTGACGGCGTGCACTGCCCTAACTTCCTATCCTGCCTCTACCAGGAGACCCTCCTCCACCCCCTACTCTGACAGGTTGGGGCACACACCTGACACATCCTGCCTCCGGGACCGAGAGTTTCTTAAGACCTAGCTGTCCGAAACCATGTCCACAACATCACAGGAGCACAAATCACCAGCAATGCCAACCTTTAACCCCAATTCACAGGATCCCCGCAACAAAGCCAATGAGAGACGACACACATACCCTCCCCACAACAGCCAGGTGAGGCATGGGGCTCTATCCAGGCACCTCTCTTCTCTCCTTTCCTGAAGTCTACTATTCCCTTATCTCTCCCTGTATTTAACAGGCTCCAGTGCTTTCCTTCACCAGCCCCTACTATTTTATGGTGAAACAGCATTAGACATGGACTCAAACTACTGTACTTGCGTTTCTAACGCATCACTTAACGCCCTTCAGCCTCAGTTTTTTCATCTATAAATGGAGATAATATTCCTTGAGGATGGAGACCATGTGGTTATCTCTACATACTCCATGGTGCCTAATACAAGATACACTAAAATAGTCACGTCTAAAACCATGCTTCCGAGGAGCAATCTCCAGTCAATCAACTGCTCTCCTGCTCCCGGCTCTCTCACCCAGAACAACCCTGGTACACAACCCAGAGCCACACCCCGATATCCTCAGGAACCCAGAAGATTCAGCGGCAACTGCCAAGATGCAGAATGGAAAGCAGGACATACCTGGAAGGAAGTGGGAATACAGACGAGGTTCAGATTCTCTTGTTTCACTCTTTCAGCTGTGGAGACAAAAGCCGCATTGGTGGTTTTTCTCTCTCCTCACCTTACTCTCCTTGTACTCACATTTGCTCAAATCCAACAGAAAAGGTCCAACCCCTCCCCCCACTGAAATGTCCCTTTCATTCTATGTCCCCACCCTTGCTGAAAAGTTGGTCAACAGCCTTCACATGTCACTAGACAGGGACAAAAAAGCCTAAGGAGGTAAGTATTAACCACAGACAGAGCAACATCAGGGTTTGCTAGTATGTGTGTGGCAGTAGTCAAAGAATTTTGTACACATGAACTCTTTTAATCCAGTAACCCAAAGATAACTTACAACTGCTATCCCCACTTTACAGATGAGGAAACCGAGGCACAGAGAGGCAAAGTAACTGGTACACAGTTAACAAACGGCGGAACTGGGATCTGATCCCAGGCAGTCTAGCGCCAGTCTTAACTACTTCCCTGTATAGGCTTTTACAGAGAAAAGCTAGGTTTGACTTTTACAGTTAGTAAAAAAATATAATCATTTATAGACCCCAGGGGGTGGTTAAAGAGGGTTTATTTATTCACTTTGGATTTGTACCTTTTGGGAAAACTTGATTTAAACAAAAAGAAAAGTCTTGGGAATTCCTGGGTGGTCCAGTGGTTAGGACTCGGCGCTTTCACTACGGGGGCTCGGGTTCAATCCCTGGTCGGGGAACTAAGATCCCACATGCCCATGGTGTGGCCAAAAAAAAAACCAGAAAACAAAAAACAAAAAGGAAAGTCTTAAGGGATGCAGACAAAGAACGTCTCCTGTCATTTCAGTAAACAAAGGATGTTGCAGCCATCAAGCCCTCAGCCACTGCAGCTGCCCCCAGGCGGTGCACCCCGGAGAGAATTCAGGACGGAAAAAAACAGGATACTGGCTCTAGATGAAGGTGCACATCAAAGGAATAATTTCATTGAGCCCAGACCCTTGCATCTTCCCATACATAGGAAAGCACTACTTTCATTAACTTGAGATGTCTCGTTTTTCTTTAATTAACTGTAATCTTTTGATGTTTGAATGCTCGAGGTTTTTTTGCAAAAACTTCTATATATCCTGGCTCCTCAACAGTCCCTCAGAGCTATCTGGGAGGCTGTACCCCAGGCTTAAGTCCTCAGTAACTCCCCCAAATAAAACATAATTCTTGGGGAATTCTCTGGCGGTCCAATGGTTTAGGACTACATGCTTCCACTGCAGGGGGTGCAGGTTTGATCCCTGGTCGGGGAACTAAAATCCCACGTGCAACACAGCATGGCCAAAACACACTCACACACACACACACACACACACACACACACCATAATTCTCAACTTTGAGGTTCTGCATTTTTTTTCAGTCAACAGGGAAAAACTGTCTTATTAAAAATGTCAAGTCTCGGGCTTCCCTGGTGGCGCAGTGGTTGCGCGTCCGCCTGCCGATGCAGGGGACACGGGCTTGTGCCCCGGTCCGGGAGGATCCCACGTGCCGCGGAGCGGCTGGGCCCGTGAGCCATGGCCGCTGAGCCTGCGCGTCCGGAGCCTGTGCTCCGCGACGGGAGGGGCCACAACGGTGGGAGGCCCGCGTACCGCAAAAAAAAAAAAAAAAGTCAAGTCTCCTTAATCACTGGGTGTACACCTTGGGAGATTCAGATGCCACTATCATGAAATCCACAGTAACCCCTGTGCCCTAAAATCCTTCACATACTCAGTGCTGAGGCAGAAAGGTGTGCAACACTGAGGCTTTCAGAAGCCATCACACCCGCACCACAATCATTCCTTAAAGACAAAGCGTTCCTGGGCTTTGTCCCCTGAGCCCAGCCCCTTGGCACCTACCAGAGGAGATACACATTCAGGCAGGCCTCTCCTCTGGGCTCTGTCCTCACAAACAAGAGCAGGGCGGTCAAACCTGTCCAGCAGCCACCGGGGTTGATAATTCTTGAGCCTTTCCCGAGCCCAGAGACACCCAAATCAGAATGAAGTCAGCATCTGCAGAGCCAGCCACCAACTGCAGGGTCACGGACAGGCCGAGCCTGCGCTGGCCTGGCCGACCTCCATTTGTTTGCTTGAGAAACCGCAGGCTTTAGAGGGTCTGCCTGCCTCAGGATCCGTGAGGCCACACACACACACACACCACTGATGATAATTAAGATTCTGTGGACACCTCACCCTAAGTCAGCTCCTCACCCAGCTCGGCAGAGTAAACAAAGCCAGGGCAACCCCAGATGTGGGTTGCCCAAGAGGCCCAAGAATCCCACTCAGAGAAAAGCAGAAACACTCACCTGACCATAGGCTCCACAATGCTGGTGCCAAGCTGTGCCCTGCTTCCTCCCTCTCCGCTGTGTCCCCATCCCCCTCACCCCACGCAAACATCCAGGAGTCAGCCTGAAAACATACCTATTCGCTGCACAGCGTGGACAATTGTAGAACCACTCCCAATTCCCAGCACTTGGTTATTCTGCAAAAAAAGGAGGAGGGAAATCCAAAACTTATTAATACCATGTTTTACTCCCTTCTCCAGCCTACTTCCTAGAGCTATAAAATTATTAGGAACAGCAATTCACCAACTTGGGTGCAAGGTACTATGCGCACAGAAACATAATCACTGAACCTCAAAGCTGTACTTTGTCCTGGTGCCCAGTGGCAATTTATCAGCAGAGCCCCCCTCCTTTCATCCCTGACAATGACATCACCATTTCCTCCTGTGAAAAGATAAACTGAAGCCTATTAAAAATTTTAAGCATTTATTTCAGCAAAAATCAATTTGAATTGGGCAGCACGCAGTCTAGCAGGCAGAAGGGAGCTCTGAGGAGCTGTACAAAATTAAGACTTTTATAGCAAGAAGCAAGCGGGGACAAGGAAGTTACACTGCGCAAAAAAGCAAGCTGGTTATTGTAAGGTTACTTCCCTTTAGGGGACGGCAGGGGTCTACCAGGCAGATGACCTCAGTAGTGCTGATCAGGTGATTCCTGATTGACTGAGCTAAGAGTCCATGCTAAGATTCCATTTCCAGGAGAGCCAAAAGTGGAATTAGGTATTGTTTGGTGATGCGGGGCCTGGCATAAGCGACTCCATTTTGGGTCTGTTGTCTCATTTTTAACACTCCCTACCTCCTATCAACACAAAAGATTTGGCTTATTTACAACGTAGAGCAACGTAAGTCAGCCTCACAGAAATGGCCTGCAGATGAACGCTGAACCATTTTTGGCCGTCCCCAGGAGCACGATCAGAAAGGAAAGACCCTAGGAGAAAAACAGAGCCTACCTAGCTGAATGTTAAGAGCAGAAAACAGCGGTTTCTGGCTTCAGCGACTTTTCACACAAGTTTAACATCTAAAAGAAGGGACTGACCACAGTCCCCATCAAGTTGGTGGCATCACAGCGAACCTCAGAAACACATCAAGCCTACCATCCAGAGCTCCAACCAAAGTCAACAGAAGAGAGTCTGAAGCAACCTTGAATAGCAAATCACATCAACTCTGTCCGACTGATCCCAAGGGGTCCTCATTTTGCACAAGCCTGCTTCAGAGAAAATGGGGAGAGGGTGAAGGCTTAGGTGGGAACATGAGAAACAGTCTTCCTCTGCCATATAGGAAGCCAGTCCTTGAGTACAACGGAGAAGAAACAGGCATCATACTACTGAGCCTATCATCTTAAGAAAAGGGGGAAGGTACCTCAGAGAAGACCAGGGGCAGAGTAGGGGCCCAGCCAAGGTCAGTTAGACCACAAACAGCAAAACAAGGTCAGAGTACAAACAGTCAGGAACTAATGTCAAGCTTGGCTCCTAAGCAACTTCCTGGGAGTAATCTCCTGCCTGTTTAGGGCAAAACAGCTACAAGCCAAAGCTTAATATCATCTGTTAAGCACCTACCAAGATTCATAAATGTTAATATAAATCAAATCTCACAACAACCCCTTGTGATCTCAAGGCCCTTAGCCCCACTTTAGAGATGAATTCAACACCCTAAGGAAAAATTTAAGACTTAGAAATGAGCAAGAGATTATTAGACATACTTTCAATGAAATGCTGGAATCTGCAGGCAGTATCTGATCCTATAGGGGTGTGTGCCTTTGCTCAAAGTTTTAAAGTCACCAAATAACACCAAGGGGCCTTAAAACAGAGCTTGTGCTAGGTCAGGATTTCACCTGTGATGATGCCCTCAAGAAGGCAATGCATCCAATAGCCATTTAGCTACTTGGGCAAGCCTCAATAGCAAGGTCTTCAAGGCGAGTAGATGCTACATCACAACACAAAATAGCTGAACATCAGAAAATGTACAAACCTTCAAGTAACGAGGAAATGTCTTGACTAGGTAGGCTCAACCTGACCTTCACACCCACCCGGAAGCTGTGAGCTCTAGCTATACAGTAACTCAACTGTCAGATTCCTCATTACCATACTCTGCCATATACTCATGTCACCCAGCAGGCGGGTGGCACACAGATGAACTTGGGTGAGTCACACAAGCTCTGTGCAAGGCTCCGCCCTTGGCTTTTGGAAGAGGCCAGGAACTGCACAGGCCTGCCAGGCCCAAAGCTCTTCAACCCTGTGGCCCTGCTACCTTGCCATCAAATGACTGGCCAAGAGTCAGTGTACCAGCCAAAGCCAAACAGACGTGGCCCAACAGAAGGAGGCTGCCAGGCTGGCTCTGCTGGAGGAGCAGGCTCCTCCTAATGGCAATACTTGACAACAGGTCATACGTGCAACACAACTTGGGTCACCTTGTCCAGTAGGGTAACCTCTTCTGTTGACCAACTACAACCACTGCCCACCAACTTCTTCAAGCTAAGCCAGCCAAAAAGCTAAGCCCAGGCTCCGAAGAGAACAAAGGAGGCTAGGGACCTTCAGGGGAGCATGGCCCTGCATGGTGACCCATCCCGAAAGAGGCACTTCTGAGTCCCGGGTGGCTACCCAAAGGCTTCAGCTGAGAACGCGCCAAGGTGTCCACCCACCCAGAAACGCAAGTAGTCACCAGTGGACTAGGGACACCAACGGGCTAGGGAGATTCACCCCACAGCCTCCATAGTTGTGTCCACACTCCACACAATTCATCAAGCATTTACTGGGAGGGCCCCACTGTGACCAACGCCGAATGAAAATAAGGTTAACTACCCTCCAGAAGCTTATCCTTCAGGGAACTGGGAGACACACATACACATAACTAGACCACAAAGACACCTAAGAGGCATAAGGCACCTAAGAGGTATGGAGTGCTACAGAATTAAAGGGGAGAACTGCTTCCCCTACAAGGCTAAGGGAAAAACTGAAAGGAAGAATGGCCTTTGAACCAAACCCTGAAGGACATATATGATTTTAATAGGCAAAAGCAGCGGACAAGAAAAAGTACTCTTGGTCAAGCGTTGTGATATTAAAACACACACTCTATGCCAGTAGTCTGTCCTTTCCAATGTGCTGGTACATGGGAGAGAAGGGAGCAGAGAAGGAAACAAGACTGTGGGCTTAAGGACAAGAACCAGAGCCTCTTATCTGTGTATCCCCTCCACCTGCCTCAGTACTGGTTTACCATAGATGCTCCTGATGTGTCGTATAGAAGTTAGGATGAGGCCACCTGAGGGGCACGGTGACAAGAGTAGATTAAAGCTTCAGAAGATGATAATGCACCACTTGGGTGGTCGACAGAGGGGACAAGATAAGGGCAACTGCAATCTTCTGGCCATGAGGAGAGCCTAAACCGGGAAAGTTGGCAGGTCAACAGGAAGGGTCAGTTCTAAGAACATTCCAAAGGTGGAACCAACAGGACCTCGCACACAACCTAGCTTGATAAACTTACACAAGTGAGTATGAAACGGAGCAGGCCCCTATGGGGTCCTCCTGTACAAATCCTTTCCGTGTCCTTCGTTTCTTGTTTGTAGGAAATAGGCTTCCTTCAGCCTCCTTGACCTCCCCTGAGTTCCAAAGGGCAGATTCAGACAGTTGCTAATCAGGGAAGGAAGGGACTGCAGAGACAAGGGAGGAGCAGTCAAGAAACAATGGTGCTGCGAGAGGCAAGGTCCTGGTTCCTTCTCAAGGAATATACAAAACAATACAACTCTGAGTTCTTCTACAGGAACTAAGGCCCCACCCAGGTGGAAGATGGTATATTCAGGCTGGGCCCAAGACTTCAGGCCAACCATCACCCAGTTACCTCACCATCAACCAATCAGAAGAAAGTCTGCACTCAGTGGAAGATAAGACTCTGAACACCCCCTCCCCAAATGATTAACTTCCCCTTTCTCCCCTGGAGTTGATTCTTGGAGTCTGCCTTCTCCCCAGGTTGCCGGCCTCCAGAATAAAGTAACCTTTTCTTTCCAAGCAACACTTGTCTTTTGAGGGGTGAGCAGCCAAACCTGAGTTGTGTAACACGTAAACAATTTCAAGACACAGAGTGCTAAAGGAAAACTTGGCCTTAGGTGGAAAAAAGGATACCCCCTGGAGAGAGCAGCTAAGCCTTGGCAATGAGGTACGGGACTGTGCTCAATAAACCTGTGGCTCTGAATTAAGTTTATGCTCAATAAACCTGTGGCTCTGAATTAAGTTTATGCTCAATAAACCTGTGGCTCTGAATTAAGTTTATGCTCAATAAACCTGTGGCTCTGAATTAAGTTTATGCTCAATAAACCTGTGGCTCTGAATTAAGTTATCTTGTCTGCAAAGTATCCAGGACCAGCCTCTCCTCCCTTAGGCCACATTTCTGACCACCACACCAACTACCTACACATAGCAGGCACTCAACAAATACCTGCAATGAATGAATCAAAGTTACAAAGCAGAAAATACAGAATTCAAGTAGTGTTGGCACCTCAGAAAAGAAGTTTGCAAAGGAAAGTGGGTGTAACAGATTGGGGTGAGTGCCCCCAAAAGGCCTGTGAAGATCTCCCCAGGATTGCCTGGTAACTTCGTGCAATAATGTGGCCAGAATCCAGTGTTTTGCGGCTCTGGCCTAAGGTGGGAGCTTGCAAATTTTAATTTAACCAAATACATAATACTAAAACAATGGTCAGGGAGATGCAAGCCACCAAACAGTAATGTAAATAGGTTAATAGGAAATCTAATATATGGGTCTTTTCTAATTGTATAGCTCTCATTTATCCATTACATTGACCCATTACGATTCACTTTATCCAGGCATTTTGAAATTTCAGCTTACCGCCCCAATTTTGCAGCTGAGGCACGTGTATCCCAAAAGGAGAGCCAGATTACACATTTTACATTATCTCTGTGAATCCCCATAGAAAATCCTATTGCTAACCACACTCTTAAACCAGAACAGAGCAGCTGTGTAACTGGTGGAAGGGCACTGGAACGGAAGTCACTCGGTTTGGGTCCTGGAGGATCCTTGGTCATTCCTCCTACAGAACACGCTGAGCCAAAGGTTACCACACTCGCCCCTCCCACTTAGCCAGGCGGTGGGAGGATCAAACATCTATCTAGGCAAAATAACTTTGTACACGAAAGCATTACCAAATGTAAAGTATAAAGAACCATCACTAAAGAAAATGGAATCTGATACCACTTTCCAGGAAGCAGAAAAGAAAGACTAAAAGCCAATAAAGTCAAGGAAACTCCACCTAAGGGCAGAGATACTCCACTTGGCTGCCGGTATTACAATTAAGATAACTGACAGCAAGTGCGCTCGGGTTAAAAGACTCCACCCAAGAGGACCACACCCGCAACACAGCAAACAAGTAGGGCCACGACCTCGCCAAGTAAGAGCTAAACACCTCCACATCCCGACCTTAAAGAAGAGGGTCCTCCAGACTTCAAGTGTCCACCCGAGCCCTGTCAAAAGGAGGAGGTTTAAAGCCTGGGTTTCTCCTTTGGCTCAGTCTCCTCTTCCCTCCTGCGAGTACCCTCAGGCGCGGGTGCGCGCCCAGCTAAGCACTTTCTTGGAGTAAAATTTCAAAACACTTTTAAAATCAGCTCCCCATCGACTTCCCAGGGCAGTGAAGCGAGTGAAGACCTCTCGCAGTCCCGGTCTCTTATTTGTTGAAAAGGAAGCCACACGCTAAGTCCCTACTCACCCCACTCCAAACATCATACGCACACCACCAGGCTCCACTTCGCAAACTCAGCTGGCCTGACAAGCAGTCTTTAGACAGCACAACTTTAGGGGACGCGACCCCAACCGATTCCACATCTAAAAGGCCTTGAAGGAGCAGGTCTCAAGGCGGGTAAAATGCGTACCTCCTCCCCTCTCACGCAGCCCCCCCTCCCTGCCAGGAACTAGGCGCACCCGACAGTGCCCAGAGCGCGAGCCCATCAGGCCGAGCACGGGCGCCCCACGTCCTGAGCTGCTCACCCTCACGTGGTTCTCCACGGCCGCGCGGCCCGCCAGCTTCTTGGCCTCCTCGGCCTTGGACATCGTGGAGGGGGCCGGGCAGACGCTGTTAGCGTCCCCGCCAGCTGTACTTGCGCTGCCAGCGCCGAACTGCGCGCGTCCCGGCAACTGCACGTGGGAACCCGTAACGCCCCAGCTGTTCCCGCCTCCGCCAGAGGCCGCGCCCCCGGCCCGCCCGGGCAGCGGGGCTAGGACCCGCCCGTAGAGGGTGCTGAAGGGCCCGGGTCGCTGCATCCCGCGGCCCCTCTCCAGCCTCCGCCACAGTCCCGCCCCCGGCTCTGCCGGAAGTCTGGTAGTGACGTACTAGGTCCGCTTCCGCTTCGGCGCGGGGCTTTCTGGGAAATGTAGTTCTATGGCTTCATTGGCCTGAAGCCGTGCCCCAGCCCGGACTACCAGCCCCACAATGCTCCGCGACCGGGTTCGCAAATCTCGGCGACAGGCATTGGCGCAAAAGCTTGTACCGTCCAAATAGCCCCGGTGGGGTCAACCCTGGAGATTTTTCTCTTTGCCCCAGCATCTGAGAAGGGAGTGTTAGATCTGACCCTGTTGTTTTTTCTAGAAGAAAGAACGTGGCGGTGGACGAGGCCTGAGGGCAGTCGCTGTTCCGGAGATGTCCTTTTGGGAGTGACTTCTCTAGACTGACGCCACAGGAAAACGCACCTGGGGGCTCCGGCTCCCACTTTAGTCCATCTTTAGCCACCACCCCCCCGTCCCCCACCGCAGGCCCAAGGCTACAAATTAGAACGCCCAGCCTTAGATGTTGTTCTGCACTGGGCAGCGTTGGATGGCACGGTTTCCCTCCAGATGGAGCCTGGCTGGGAACATACGTGTGACCTGCAGAAACCCTTCAATACTTGTTGACTTAAAAGGGCTTTCACTGAACCTAACAGCTTTCTCTTTTCTTCTCTACCTGTAAAGTGTCTTGCTGTAGGTGTGGACGAAAAAAACGCACGATGTAAGAGCAGTGACTTAAAGTTTTATTCTGGGACCTTACTAGGGACTGTAGCCTGGGAGATAACCTCTCAGCTATGTGGAACTATTACGAAGAGATAGGGGAGGGGCCAGTATATATATACATATGCATACATATATATGTATATGTATACCTATGAATTTTTGATCTAGGAAATGTAGTTAAGCATACATCTTGGTAAAAGATGACTGCTAATCATTAAAAATATATATATTGACTATATCTCAAGTTAATGATTTTAGTGCTTTCCCAAATATGGGAAGATCCAAGAATCTAGGGTCACTGAAATTCTTCCTTAGATATGCATCTTAACTATCTAGGGGCCATGTATCCAAAACACAAAATGCTTCATACTGTTTTTCTTCATCCTGAATTCCCCTCAGGGTGCACTGTTGCTGGGGCAACTGCAGGATTGGGACTTAGCCCTTCGTGTAACTGGATGACGAGTGAGACTCTTTGTCCTTTTGTTCGTTTGTTTACAGAGGGAATAGGGAGGGTCAGAGAATTCTTATTGTCCCCATTTTACAGATGAGAAAGCTGTTGCTAACACCAGCCATATAAACTACTTAGAGGTCTTTAAAAAGCACTAGCCTTTGTGCTACTCCTCCATGTTGGTGGAATCCATTCTGTCTGCCATGAATTCATCTCCTTCAAAGTCACTTCAGGTCTTCTCTCTCTTCTGTGTGCAAGGCACCGGTAAAAGTTGTGTTATCGCCCTGGTCACCTGGATTCTCTTTGCCATGACCCCTGAGGCTGTCAGCCCCTGGACCTTCTGAAAGGAAGATAAAAATGGAGTCGGTAAGATAAACTACTTAGAGGTCTTTAAAAAGCACTAGCCTTAAAAAAAAAAAAAAAAAAAGCACTAGCCTTTGTGCTACTCCTCCATGTTGGTGGAATCCATTCTGTCTGCCATGAATTCATCTCCTTCAAAGTCACTTCAGGTCTTCTCTCTCTTCTGTGTGCAAGGCACCGGTAAAAGTTGTGTTATCGCCCTGGTCACCTGGATTCTCTTTGCCATGACCCCTGAGGCTGTCAGCCCCTGGACCTTCTGAAAGGAAGATAAAAATGGAGTCGGTAATACAGTTCTCTAAAATGGAGTCAGGAGGCCGTTGGGGAAGTGTGATTTATACACATCTAGGCTGACCACTTTCTGTCTTAAAGCAGGCATTCAGAACATCTGCCAGAAGCTCAGGATACTTATCAGACCCTTACCCTAAAATAACTCCAGACAGCCTATCTACTTATTGGGACCCTTACCCTAAAATAACTCGTGACAGCCTATTCTTTCCGGACAAATATTTTCTTACCTTCATTCAGAGTCAATTACGATTCTTGCTAGACAACTCTAATAACCTTGTGGTTTTGTCCGTATAAGCTCCTGGCTCCTTCTCTTCCCCAGAACACTCTTGAGTTTTACCTGAATCTGTGTCTCCCGAATTGCAATTCTTAAGACCCCAAATAAAGCTCTTTCTGCTTGACAGCCTCACTACTGATCCCACTACAATCGCCCACCAATAGTTCAACCACCTCCACCTTGACCTGCAGGAGGAAAAGTTATTTGAGGTGATACTTGAATCCTACGTTTTAGGCAGAATTTGGAAATTAGCGCAAAGTTCTGGCTAAGATGCATGAAAAAAGAAAAATACGTGGATCTTCACTACAGTTGGTCTCTACAAACTTGTGGCCTCTCCTGCATCCTCTTGGGGGCAGTCTCCCCCACTTCAGATCTCTCCATCAAAACGTTACTGGAGCAAATATCAGTGCCAATCTCTGCTTTACCCACCTCACTCCCCACCGCCCCCAGCTGCCCCCAGTCTCCAGCATTTGAACTGGGGCTTCCCACCATCTTGATTGCTCTGCCTGCCTGTCTGCCCCTCTCTGCACTGCCAGCTCCATCTTATTCTTTAGACTCAGCTGAAATCCACCTCCTCAGAGAGGTCCTCCTGGCTACCCTATCTAAATTGGGTTCTCACCCACCCAACCTCTATCACTTTACCAGTGTTTCCTCTCATTCATAGAACTTTCCTTGATTATTTATGTTTACTTGGTTTTGTATTTGTTTGTCATCTGTCCTCTCTAGAAAATAATATTCTGGGAGTTCCCTGGCGGTCCAGTGGTTAGGACTTCGGCACTTTCACTGCCATGGCCCTGGGTTCAATCCCTGGTCGGGGAACTAAGATCCTGCAAGCCGTGTGGCGTGGCCAATAATAATAATAATAATATTTCTGCGAAGAGGGAATTTGCTTTTTTTCCTCTACAGTATCCTCCGTGTGTCTGACATGTAGATGGTCCGTAACAAATACCTAAAGCATGAGTGGATAACAGAGACGTTTCATGCCTAACCCCACACTTCACCTTCAGCTGTACAGAATTTCAATTCCTGCACACATGCTCTTACCTCCATGTCTTGGAAAACACTGTACTCTTCTCTCAGATGTTCCTAAGGTCTCCACTCTTGGTACATGTTACTCTGTAACCCTGAACCCCACTGCTACCAGGGTTGGCTGCCCTTCTGTGCTTCTACTCACCTCTACCCTCTCTGTGATAGTCCACCTTGCTCTATATATGCGACTGTCTCTCTCAAAAGATTGTGAGACTGTCTGTGTCTCTTGATAGCACAGACAGTCTATTCCTCATAGAATGAATGGTGCCTGGCTCAATATTTTGGGAGTAAGCAGTGTTCTAAAAGGTCTACCGGTCTGTGCCTCTGGTTTTTTTTTAGTTTTTCTTTCTTGTCTCTCTTCTCTCCATCTTGCAATCATTTCTCATTCCTGCCTTCACTTTTAACCCTTCTCCTTTGGTCTGCCAATAGTACCCAGTGACTCTCATGGCCAATCTGAAATTCCACTGGCGGCTTTTGGGGCTGAAGATTATGCTGACCCGTAGAATAGTTTGAGTATCGTGTTCCTATGACGCTTTGCATTTGCATATGTATTAATAACAGCGCCAGGCACCATGCTAAATGCTTTGCGGATGTTATCACATTTAATTTTAACAACTCCAAGAAGTGGGTACTCTTATCCCCGTTGTTCAGATAAGACATGAAAGAAGTCCTGACTGACCCAAGGTCACGCTGCCCATAGGTGAAGCTGGGCTGCAAACCTTCAGTGACTCTAGGATCAAACTTTGATCTAACAGAATCACCTAGATGAATAGGTATTAATTGCCTTCCCCCACGCAGTATAGCCGTAAACTTTGTATAAACCACACAGGTAATGTTTTTTCTCTTTAAAGTCACAAGTAATAGCAACGGACCTTAAGACAAAATAGTTAATAAGGGAAAAAAGGAAGGAAAAATTCTATAAATGAAGAAGTAGTAACTGAAGGGAAGTCCAAGTTTCGGCTGCTGGACCACTTTCAGGGTCTCAAAGAGGGGAGATCAATCTATGTTATAATCTTAACAAACCACTAAAAATTCTATTTCTTTCTAGATTACTCGCACTGGAAAGAACCACATGGGGCTCATTTTCCCCTCTTTCATGGGCCCTAATATCCTTGGAAAAGAGTTTTCAGGGACAGAAGGAAGGATCACAGAGCCCATTTTCCAGCACTATTATTGATGGTGGGAGGGAGGGCCTTGAGCACCTCACCTCCTTGATGGCTCCAGTGTGTTCCAGTCTGAGAGGAAACAAGGCACCTTGGCCACTCCCTCAATCCCAGGATGTAGGCTCCCCCAGGGAGATACACAGCCATTACGCGTGCCTGCCTGGGCTTCAGTAAAGCAAGAAAAACTCTCTCCCTCCCCACTTCCCCACCTCCCTTTCCACTCCCTTCTCCCTCTCTTTTTCTTCAGTGTGTTCATTTGGATGGGGACTCCCAGGGAAGACTTGTACAGATGCTGGAATGGACTTGAGGATCCTGACAGAGACTGGCGTGGGGCTAGCTCAAATACACCTCACTGGCGTGGGGCTAGCTCAAATACACCTCAGGCTAGAGTTCGGATTCCCCTAGTTTTATTCAGGAGTTAGACTAATTTAGAAACAGGTACTCAAGCTCACCTTCTCTTAGCACCCAACTCTCACCAACCTTAGAATGGGCCTTTGGAGCCTCAGCTTGTGGCCTGACTTCCTTCATCTCCTTTCCACAAGAACAGGTTTCTTGTCTACTAATAATTTTGACTGAGATTTAAAGCCTTGGAAGAGAAGGAGACCTTGTTATTTCTGATGGTCTAGTGATCAAAATGAGCCGTGGTTAACATATCAGTGGTCTGACCTTGCTAGACACTTAGCACTAGAAGGAAGCATAGAGCAGGCCGTTTACCAAAAGCAAGTCTTCCTTCTCGTTGACCATATGGTCAAAAAATGTGTATAGGACAATTTCTTACTGCTGTGTGAAACCATTCCTTGCGTACGGATCAAGCTGCCTTCTGGAATCTTCACAGCGATGGTTGTCAACTCGGAGTGATTTTGTGCCCCCCACCAGGGGACATTTGGCAATATCTGGAGACATTTTTAATTGTCATGACTGGTGGCTGCTACTGGGCAGAGGCCAGGGATGCCGCTAAACATTCTGCATGCATTGGCAGCCGCAGAGAATTTTCCCACCCAAAGTGGCAGTAGTGCTGAGATTGAAAAACTCACCTTAAAGCATCCTCAAGTAGAAATTCACAGGTGGGTCTTTTACCCCAGGCAGTTTGTTTCACCTGCTTCATCTACACCCAGAACTTCCACGTGATCGGCCTTCTCCAGTCCATCCTACCGCCAAACGTCTCCCCACCTCCCATCGCCACCACCCCTGTTGGTTGTTTCCTGCTTCCCAGAGTGCCCTCAGGAGTTCACCTCTTGTCTTTGGTCAAGGTCGTCGCTCCGTTCCATTGTTTTTTTTCCTCTGGATGGAGCTGGAAGAGGCTTCACATCCCTGCGAGTTGAGGAGGGGTAGGAGGACATGAAGGAACACCAGCTTGGCCTGGCGGGCGTGGGAGGTGGGGGGGAAACATCCACGAGAAGGTTCATCCTTTTCACACTGTCAGAGGATCAGCTCTGGCCCTAATGCCTGCACTATTACCCCAAGAGCCTGTGTCTGTTCAGCCCTGAGCAACATCAGCCTGGCTTACCAGGTACCCAGCCCCAAAGAAGGGAAGCATTTGTGTCCTTCTTCAAGAAGGAGGCTGGGGACGTCCCTGGCGGTCCAGTGGTTAAGACTTCGCCTTCCAATGCGGGGGGTGCGGGTTCGATCCCTCGTCGGGGAGCTAAGATCCCACATGCCTTGCAGCCAAAAAAACCAAAACATAAACTAGAAGCAATACTGCAACAAATTCAATAAAGACTTTTTTAAAATGGTCCACATTTTTCAATGTGGTCCAACAGGTCCAAAATAACCTGTTCTGCCACTTCAATGTATAAATGAGTCCTCCAGAGGAATCAGGGGCACTTTCTAAGGCTGGACCACACGTTTTAGCCATGGACCTTCACTCTCCCTCAGGTTCCTGCCCACCCCCAGGTCTTCCCTGATCATTGAATAAAGTACCACTGCCCCAATCCTCAGCCCTCCAATCCCCACCTCGCGTCCACCAGATTATCCTATTCTGCTGTAACATCATCTCATTAAGTAATCTGTTTCTTTGTGTATTGCCCGTATCCCCTATTTGTAGAATATAAGCAGAACATTTGTCTTTCTTATTCACGGCTTGATACATGCACTTGCAGAATGAATGAATCCACAGCCCCTGGCCCCTCCTTCCCCTCATCCTCCACCTCCCCACCTTCAGCCTCACTCAACCTCAGGCCTGGTATGGAATAAACTCCCTCTTTATCAGCTTACAAGAATGTTTAAGAGTGTAAGAAATAGTTTTACCAAGATATTATGATAAAACAATGGACCAAGATAACTCCATCCCAAATGTTTCTCCTGCATCTCTGGAGCTGTTTGCTATGTATGAAGCACACTGTTGGATGCTCTGCACAGAGTCTCTGTTTTTTTTTTTTTTTTTTTTCCGGTACGCGGGCCTCTCGCTGTTGCGGCTTCTTCCGTTGCGGAGCACAAGCTCCGGACGCGCAGGCTCAGCGGCCATGGCTCACGGGCCCAGCCGCCCCGCGGCATGTGGGATCTTCCCGGACCGGGGCACGAACCCGCGTCCCCTGCATCGGCAGGCGGACTCTCAACCACTGCGCCACCAGGGAAGCCCTCTGATGTTTTTTTAAAGTAACTGTTTCCTTGCTGATTTCCCTGACTCAAGGCCCAACCAGAGCTCAGAGGGGAGGGGCTTCTGGTAGAGACTGCTGGGCCTTGGTGGTGCGCGGTTCAAGCAGGAGTCGAACAGACCTGAGGTCAGTCACTTCTGTTCTCCCCACCAGAAAAGCAGGACACCATGTCTTGAACACCATTTAGAGTGGCCTGAAATGAAATGAAAAGGAAGCTGCAGGAAATGAGCACTGTTTTTATTATCACCGGGAGAATAAAAGCAAAAACGAGTTACTAGCTTTCTGAGCATGTTTTTCTTAAGTTGATTAGAAAGTCCACGCTCTCCCAAGCTTCAATTTTTTTCTAAATTATAATCTAAATATTTATTGGGTTTATGAATAACATGTTTTGATTATAACCTTTAAAAATAGACTTTATGTTTTAAAGCAGTTTTACATTCATAGTAAAATTGAGTAGAAAGTAAGATTTTCCACATACTCCCTGCCCCCTCACATGTATTGCTTTCCCCCATTATCAACGTGGTAATAAAGATATGGTAATCCCGCACCAGAGTAATATATTTATTACCATTGATGAAACTACACTGACACATCATTATCACCCAGAATCCATAGTTTGCAATACGGCTCACTCTTGATGTTGTACATTCTATGGATTTGGACAAATGTATAATGACATGTATTCACCACTGTAGTATCATATAGAATCGTTTCACTGCCCTAAAACCCGCCGTGCTCTGCCTATTCATCTCTCCTTCCCCCCATCCCTGGGAACCACTGATCTTTTGACTGTCTCCATAGTTTTGCCTTTTCCAGAATGTCAAATAGTTGAAATTTTATACTATGTAGTCATTTCAGATTGGCTTCTTACACTTAGGAATATGCATTTAAGTTTCATTCATGTCTTTTCATGGTTGGATAGCTCATTTCTTTTCACACTGAATACTATTCCATTGTTGGGATGGACCACAGTTTATCCATTTTACCTACTGAAGGACATCTTAGCTGATTTCACGTTTTGGCAATTATGAATAAAGCTGCTCTAAACATCCAAATGAAGCTTTCTGAATGGATATACGTTTTCAGCTTCTTTGGGTAACTACCAAGGAGTGTGATTGCTGGATCGTATGGTAAGAGGAGGTTTGGTTTTGTAAGAAATTGCCCAACTGTCTTCCAAAGACAGTTTGTTATAAAGCAGAAACTAACACACCATTGTAAAGCAATTATACTCCAATAAAGTTGTTAAAAAAAATAGCTGGAATTAAAATATTTTTGTAGCCAATTTCCATTCTGGATATTTTATACAAAACAAAGGAAAGTTGATTTGCAATGCTTTTTGAATGAAATACTATCATAGACCCACACCGGGGATGTCTCTATTTCCCTGCAGATGGTAGATTTAAGCAACCAATGAGCAAGAACCATTGTAATGAATGAATGAACAAATTCTGAGCTAGGATTTTAAGAATAGTCCTCTCTCTCTCACTCTCGTCAGTTAATTACTTTTACCTACAGGTCCTACCTCCTTTATAACTCTCAGACCTGGCCCCTTTCCCTATGTCCGAGGGGACCTTCCTGTTCCAGCATCTATCAGTTCTAGATGACTGCAACAGCTTCGTAGCTTCTCTCCTTCCTCATCCTCAACTCCCTTCTGCAGCCATCAGAGCAATTTTTAAAAAACAAATCTGATCATATTATCCCTGTTTAAATCTTGATGGCTCCCCATCGTTTTCAAGATGAGTTCCAAACATCTGAAGGCATGCCAGGGCTTCCCAGGAGCTGACCTTGACCTTTTCCTTCAGCATTCTCCTCTCTCACTAGCACCCTCACTGCCTAAGCACCAATCATAGCCAGCCAACAGAGTTCCCCGGTGTACCCCTCCCCTCCCCACCCCCGCTTCATCCTCTTCTGGCTAACACCTCGTCATCCTCTAAGACCTGGCTCGGGCCTCACTTCCTGAATAAACTCATCATAGTGCTTTTCACACTGATATACGTGTGTTTGCCCACTAAAGGGCAAGCTCCTTGATTCAGAGCCTAGAGCCCGCATCTTTTCTGTCTGTGTCCACAGGGCTTTACAGTGGCCCAAGGTAAGTGTTCAGTATGTGGTTCCTGGATGATGAATAGACAAAGTCAGCATGTTAAGATTACGGTACAACCCAGAAATTGTATAATAGCTTACAGTTTATGAAAATATGATTTAACATATACAGCATATCTGATTTAACTTATAACATCATATAGAAACTGTATGATGGGATGGGAAGAATAAAGAATTGAGTTAGAACACACCACTATGTATAAAATAGATAAACAATAAGGACCTACTGTATAGCACAGGGAACCATATTCAATATCTTATAATAACCTATAATGGAAAAGAATCTAACTATCTACCTATCATCTATCGATCTATCTAAAATGGAATCACTTTGCTGTACACCTGAAACACTGTAGATCAAGTATACTTCAATTAAAAAAAAAAACTGAGTTTCAAGAATCGAGTTTTAGTCCTGTCTTTGTCACCAACAGGTAGAGGCTGCCTGCATTTCTTGGCTGATGGCTCCTTCCTACAACACTCCAACATCTTGGTTTTGTAGTCACATTTCCTACTACTCACTCTAATCTCCTCGACTCCTGTTATCAGGAGTCTTGTGATTACACCTGACCCACATGGATAATCTAGGATAATCTCCTCCTCTCAAGAACCTTAATTTAATCACATCAGCAAAGATCTCTCTTGTGATACTGAGGCAGGAGGTAGATGGGCCCCAGGCTGAAGAGCTGGAGTTTGTCACCTGTGGACAGATACCCCAAGATGAAGAGGAGGAGGAGGAGCTAAGCCCTGCCCAGATAAGAGACCACATATTTCTCATTCTCAAGGTCAAGGAGACCTTCCCGACTACACAGGCGCAGAAAGGCTCCTTGAAGGTCAAAAAGGGAGTGATGTTCAACCTACCCATAGGCCTCTTCACTAGAATCCATCTTGGCTAAGAGATGCGCACGCACACATGGGAGGACCCTGAGATAAACCAAATACGGACTCAGAACCAGGCAAAGCAAGATGATTAGCCAGAGGAAACCTGGAAGGAATGCCCCATAAAAGTGATTCAAACTACCACCAGGGCGCGCTCTCTCTCTGAGCCCGCCCACGTGTCTATCCACACGTACTCTTATTCTTTCTAATAAACATTTTAACTTGTTTCACTACCTTCCGTTTCTTTGTGGAAATTCATTTTCTGCAAAGCTGTATGGGCCAGGGCCTCGTCACTGGCCACTGGTCTAGTGGCTAGGACTCAGCGCTCTCACTGCCGTGGCCTGACTTCAGTCTCTGGCCGGGAATGGAAATCCTGCTTCAAGCCGCTGTAAGCCGAGGCCACCCAAGAGCAATACAAGATACAAGATAACATTCACAGGTTCCAGGTATTAAGATGTGGACATCTTTGAGGGGCTGTTATTCAGCCTACCGCAAATAACCATAAGATAACAATGGCAAACGTCAACGTAAACCTCACACTTTTAGAAGATTACTGAAAGAAAAACCCCTTTTGCCTCTCTGCTCTACTATTACTCTCAATACTTCAAAAAAATATTTTTTAAAATTTATTTTATTTACTTATTTTTGGCTACGTTGGGTTTCTGTTGCTGTGCACGGGCTTTCTCTAGTTGCGGCAAGCGGGGGCTGCTCTTCGTTCCGGTGTGAGGGCTTCTCATTGCGGTGGCTTCTCTGGTTGCGGAGCACGGACTCTAGGCGCACGGGCTTCAGTAGCTGCGGCGGTGGGCTCAGTAGTTGTGGCACACGGGCTTAGTTGCTCGCGCGGCATGTGGGATCTTCCAGAACCAGGGCTCGAACCCGTGTCCCCTGCATTGGCAGGTGGATTCTTAACCACTGTGCCACCAGGGAAGCCCAGGTGGGGAAGTTTTAAGCTAAGAGAACATGTATATTCATCAAGGGGGTTGAGTGGTGGAGAATTCAACACAGAATTGGGGCAAAGGTTGACAGAGTCCAAGCTTTAGTTGACTGAAGTCACAAGGGTCAGAAAAAGTCATCATCATTCCACTCTCCACCTAGGTGGGGGGGCCGAGTTCCTGCAGAACTCAAAGATAAGCATCAGATTGTGATGTATATCCCTTGAGGAGGAGCTAGGACTCATCGCTGAACTATTGTTTCTTGACTGCTTTTCCTTTGTTCCTGTGTTCCCTCACTTCCCTTAAGGCCATTATTACTGAGACTTGTTCAAGGGCAAGCCTTGTGACCAGGCTTAGATCACAAAATGCCTGATGTCAAAAAGAAAGAAAACCGTGCCTGGTTCTCTTTCTCTGGGGACTGTTACCCTCTCTGCTTCCACCGGCACCTCCATGTGTGCACCAGTCTCGAAGCTTTGCAAACACCTTACTTTAAGAGTTTTTATGGAGGCTTCATAACACAGGCACGGTTGATTAACTCATTGGCCATTAGTGATTAAACAACCCCCAGCCCCTCTCGCCTTCCCTGAGGGGGGGGATGGGGCTGAAGTTCTAGCTCTCTAATCACAGGGCTGGTTCCCTTGGCAACCAGCACTCCCCATCCCATTCTTAGGGTCCTTCCAAAAGTCACCTCATTAACATAAACTCAGGTTGTGGTTGTGTTGCCAGAAAGGGTGGGCCTCTAGAGAATGGTCACATCCCAGGTCTCAGGAGGGTCCCTGGGACGGGCTGCAGACCATGGGTCCTTGACTTCGCGCAGGAAAGGATTCAAGAGTGAGCCATGGTAAAGTGAAAGCAGGTTTATTTAGAGAGATACACATTCCATAGACAGAGTGTGCTCCATCTCAGAAAGTGAGAGGCCCTGAAATAGGAGGTAGTTAGTTTTCATAGGCTGGGTAATTTCATAGGCTAATGAGTGGGAGGATTATTGCAACTATTTGGGGGAAGGGGCGGAGATTTCCAGGAATTGGGTTACCGCCCAATTTTTGGCCTTTTATGGTCCACCTTGAAACTGTCATGGCGCCTGTGGGCGTGTCATTTAGCATATGCTAATGTATTAAAATGAGATTATAATGAAGCTCAAGGTCTACTGGGAGTTGAATCTTTCTCCATCTTGGATTTGGTTGGTTCTAACCAGTCTTGTTGTTTCTTCTTCTTTTTTTTTTTTTTTTGCCACGCAGATCTTAGCTCTCTGACTAGGGATTGAACCCGTGCCCCTTGCAGTGGAAGCTCAGAGTCCTAACCACTGGACCGCCAGGGAACTCCTGCTTCTAACCAGTTTACGGTGTGCCCTCAATGGCTTTGTCATTCTTTTAAAGGTTGTGCCCTGCACGCTTCCTGTCTTCAGTTGCAAGGGGCTTGTAACAATAACTCAAGATACTTTTATGCTCTGAAACTATTTCGGGAGCTGGGAACAAAAACTAAATATTATTTAAAAAGATGCTCCTATAGCTCTTATCACTCAGGAAAACATGAGGGTTTTAGGAGGAATCACGGATGAAAAGCAAATATATTTCTTATTCTTCTATATTGCTCTCTGAAGGACCCTGTTAATGATGAAAAGGATGAAAAGACAAGCTACAGACCAGAAGAAAATATTTGCAAACCATAAATCTGAAGAAGGACATATATCTAGAATGTGAAAGGAAAATCAGAATGGAGTCGGTATTGCTAAGAGAGTTCTAAACCAGAGCCGGGAGACGGTTGAGGAAATGTGACTTATGCACAGCTCAACCAGATGGAATCTGAACTTTGACCACTTATTGTCTTAAAGCAGGCTTCCAGAACATCTGTACAATGTCCCAGAAACTCAAGATAGCTTATCAGATCATTACTCTACATAACTCATGACAGGCTACCCCTTAAGGACAAATATTTCCTTTTTGCTTCAGAGCCAATCATAGGCTTGACAGACAACTTTAACAATCTTGTGGCTTTTGCCTTTATAAGCCCCTGATTTTTTTCTCTACCTTGGAACACTCTTTCTGTTTTACCTGAATCTGTGTCTCCTGAATTGCAGTTCCTAAGACCCCAAATAAAACTCTTTGTTCCTTTCAGCCTCAATCTGATTATTGCTGGACAAGAATATATAAAGAATGCTGAAAACTTAACAGTAAAAAACAGAAACAAAAGAATGCAATTGGGAAATGGGGGGAAAAAAGGAATAAGCACATAAAAAGATATTTAACATCACTAGCCCCTAGGGAAAAGCAAATTAAGACTGTAAGCAGATAGGGTAGGGGGTCCCCAGAGAAAGAGAGGCAGGCATGGCTTTCTTGACAGAAGAGAAGCCATTTTGTGATCTAAGCCATTTTGTGATCTAAGCCTGGCCACAATGCTTGCCCTTGAATAGGTCTCAGTAATTAATGATCTTTAAGGGAACAAAAGAATGCAGGAACAAAGGAAAAGCCGTCAAGAAACAATAGTTCAGAGATAAAACAGAGTCCTATCAATAGTTCCTCCTCAAGGGATATACATCACAATCTGATACTTATATTTGAGTTCTACAAGAACTCAGCCCCCCACCTAGGTGGAGGATGGAATGATGATGTTGACCTCTTCTGACCCTCATGACTTCAATGAACTAAAGTTTGGACACTGTCATCCTTTGCCCCAGTTCTGTGCTGAATTCTCTGCTGCTTAAACCCCTTCATGAAGCTTAAAACTTCCCCAATTTTGCTGTTTGAGGAGACAGTGAAACCGAGCAGGACCCTGTAGGGCTCCTGGGCACAGGAGCCTTTCTGTTCAGCCTCCTTGACCTTCCCTGAGTCCCAAAGGGCAGGTTCAAACAGTTGCTAATCAGGGAAGGGAGGGGATGCAGAGACAAGGAAGGAGTAGCCAAGAAACAATAGTGCAGCCTTGGAGCAGGGTCCTGGTTCCACCTCAAGGGATACACATAAGAATATCTTTGAGCCCCCAACAAATGGAAGATGGAACTGCTGGATGAAGCATTCTTCAGAGAAGATCAGGAGACCACCTGAGGCCAGATTAAAGGAGTGAAGGCCCTGCACACACCCTGATCCTTATCAGCAACCCCACCCTTGAACCATTGCTAGAAAACTCCTCACCAAACTCCCCTGGGTTGGGACACACAGTTTCAAGGGTGGGAGCCCACTGTGTCCCCCGTCGCCTGGCAAAGCAATAAAATTATTCTTTTCTACTTCACCCAAAACTCCATCTCCGAGATTCAATTCAGCGCTGGTGCACAGAGGCCAAGTTTTTGGCATCAGCACTGCTTTGGAAAAGATCTCTGGTGTTCTGCTTACTTGATGAAAGTAATAAATCCTTCCTTCTCTCGCTTTTTATCTTGGTTGTGTCTTTTGGCTCGACACAGGTAACGGACCGTATTGAGATATCACTTCACACTTATTAAAACAGCTAAAATAAAAATGGGTGACAATACCAAATGATGGCAAGGATGTGGAGAAAGTGAATCTCTCTTCCATTGCTGATGGGAATGTAAAATGGTATACCCTCTGGAAAGCAGCTTGGCAAACTTACTTTAGTTAAAAAAACTAAACATGCAACTAAAATAGGACCCAGCAATTGCACTCCTGGACATTTAGTTCAGAAAAATGGAAACCCACGACCACACAAAAACCTATGTGCGACTGTTCATCAAAGCTTTATTTGTAATACTTAAAACTGGAAACAACTAAAATGTCCTTCAGTGGGTGACTGGCACATCGTTTCCGTGGAACTTCACCCATCAATAAAAAAGAATGAACTATTGATACATATGACACATGGATGGACCTCAGAGCATTACACTGAGTGAAGAAAAGCCAATCTCAAAAGGTCACATACTGTATGATTCCGATTAAATAACATTGTCAAATGACATTATAGAGATGGAGAGCAGATTAATGGTTGCCAAGGTTTAGGAGTGGTGGAAGGGAGAATTGTGAGTGCGTGTAGTGTAAGTAACTGACTATTAGCTCTTTTGATTGTAAAATGTAAGTGTCTGACATTAAGCTTTCTATCGCTGAGGCATCTACTTCAAAGACATTCATCTTGAACAAACACACTGCTTATTACACAAGCAGATAAGGAGGCAGGCTGCCCCAACCATGAAGTTCCCCTTTTGGAAAGCCCTGGCTGACCTCAACAACTGACCATTTGAGTGAGCGACCCCATTTTCCCTTCCCACGCTTTCATTCCCAAAAGAGTAAACCTGAGAAACCCTAAGCAACCCATCCTTGAGCCCAGTAAAGGCAGAACCCCAGGTCCGTACTCTCTTTCGCTCTCTCTCTCTCTCTCTCTCTCTCTCTCTCTCTCTCTCCCTGTGACCTTGCTGTGTGGCCCCAGGCATGCTGTGTACCTTCCAGGACTTGTGGGTAATAAACCTTGTTTTTTCAAAGTTCCCTGATGGTTGTTGACAAGGTGTGTCTTGTAATCTAATAAGAATCACAAGGGCCGGTCCAGCTGCAACACTGGTTCCAAAAGGGGAAACATCTCAGGGGGCTTATCAAGAACATTATGGCCTAGGCATTTCTAGCCCACAGCATCACTACCTGTAGGCTGAGAGGTACACAAAACGGCATGATTTTCAGGGGTATTTGTGGTGATGGAACAGTTCTGTCTCTTGATTGCAGTAGTGCTTACGTGATAAGATAAAAAGTGCACACACATGTACTGTAGCAATATCTATTTCCTGGCTTTGCTATTGTTACTGTAGTTAGGTAAGGTATAAAATGTTTGCAACTTACTGTGAGTCTATAAGTATTACAACATAAAGTGTTAAACAGATATAACTATGTTGTATGTAAACTATACTACAATAAAGTTAATTTTTAAGTGATCTTTTAATTGTTTGGCAAAATGCAGTGTAACAGCCTGAATTCATGCTTTGGAGCCAGGAAGAATTGTGCTGTACCCATTATTTTCTTGTTTAATCTCGGAGTAATGTCCTAACCTCTCTGAGTATCCATTTCATCACCTGTAAAATAGATATAATGCTATCCATATTACAAGGTTGTTGTGAGATGAAGAAATTTATATAGAATGTTTAGTTCACATCCAGTATTCCACAGATTTTAGTTTTCTTTATCTTTTCCTTTATCCCATTATGAGATTTCTTATATAAAAGAATTCAAAAATCATTAAAACATTTGTCAGGTTTCTCTATTTTAGTGGTTAGAAATATAGTCATAGCATTGGGACTTACCCAGCCCTTACCTTTCCTTCAGGAATTCTATGCCCAATAAATTCACCCAACACAGGAATTGTGGTTTGCCAGGGAACAATGCTAAGAGTTACCACCAGGTGGCAGACCATCCTCTTTATTGAAAGATCAATTTGGTCACCGGAGGTGATGGTAACCCGCTATATTTCCACTATGAAGTCTTGTTCTATTTACTGCTGTGAAGAATTTCTGGAACAGCCCAGTTTCTCCAGATTTTCTGGCCCTGCGATTTTGAATATGATCCAACCCTGTACTCAGTTAAACTTGGTTCAACAGTATATCAAATATTTATCAAGCTCACATGACAGATAACTGCACAAAGGGCTTAGGGACCAGAGCCATAGACTGTATGGCGCTGTTGCTTTTAGATTGTGCGTGTGCATGTGTGTGTGTGTTTATTTCAAGGTGGTTTTCCATCAAATCCTCCTTTATAAGTCACACAAGGTATTGCAAAAAGCAATTTGTTCTACTTTGCACCCAAACTGCTATGGCCCGGGCAAAGCTAGAAAGAATAAGACCAAGTGGGCAAAAGTGATTCAGTTGGATTTCAAACCAACTACAGTACCTTTTCAAAATATCTGGGGTCGTAGGGTAAACAATCTGTCCCAGTTTTCCCAGGACTTTTCCAGCTTTAGATCTGAAAATCCCACATCCCATGAAAGCCCTCAGTTCCAGGCAAAATGGAATGGTTGCATCCCCTACCTGGGGATGGCCTTGCTCTTCCTCCCAGTCTGAGGGGATTTCAGAGTGACCTTTTCCTGGGTTGTCACTAAGCCTGGCTTGTCATGAGGCCTGCCAACCAGGGTTCCACGACTAGCTGTCAGGTAGACCTAAATCTATCCTGTGCACCCCGGGATGGTGTCCCCCTGCAAATCTGAGTCAGCAAAGCCTGGGGAAATATAGTCAAGTCCAAGGAAGTCCACTCTGAGGACACAGCAGCTGAACTAAGCCCCAAATGGAGAGGAAGCAGCGATGCAAAGTCTGGGGGAAAGCCTTGCAGACAGAGAGCAAATGCCAAGGCCCCGAGGCAGGGAGAAATTTAAAGTGTTGGTGAAACGACAATACACTCTGTGTGGTTGGAGGAGAGTGAAAAGGGGAAGGAGGGTAGGAGGTGAGTGTGTCAGGTGGGCAGGGCCAGGTCAGGTGTGGTCTTACGGGCCTTGGTGCAGAGTTTGGATTTTGTTCCTAGTAAAGAGAAGCCATTGGAGAGTCTTGGAGCGGCGGGGAGCACATCATACAGTTCTTGCTGCAAAAAGATCACCCTGGCTTCTGTGGGCAGAGTGGACCATGAGACAGCCAGAGGGAAAGCAGGGCACTTGGGAGGCGCCCACTGTTTGAATTAACTCATAGTGTCAGGCTGGCCAGAACCCCCGTGCCATCATCTGAGGGTCCAGGGCACGGGACAAGGGAAGAAGGCCACCACCAAGACAGCTTCAACCAGACTGTCACCCCACTTTCCCAAGCCCAAGTTTGTAGCTAAGAAGCAGCTCAGGCACCCAGTCTCAGACCTCACAGAATCTGTGGTATGGATCCAGGATGAGTCCCCCCAAAGGTAGACACCTAGCCCTTAGAACACACTTGTCTACACCGTTTCACCCTGAGAGCCAGAAGAATAAGGAAATTTGAGAGAGCGGGGAGACATGATTGAAAAAGAAGAGAGGGACGTCCTTGGTGGCGCAGTGGTTAAGAATCCACCTGCCAATGCAGGGGACACGGGTTCGAGCCCTGGTCCGGGAAGATCCCACATGCCGCGGAGCAACTGAGTCCGTGTGCCACAACTACTGAGCCTATGCCCTAGAGCCGGCGAGCCACAACTCCTGAGCCCGTGTGCCACAACTACTGAAGCCCACGTGCCTAGAGCCCGTGCTCCACAACAAGAGAAGCCACCTCAATGAGAAGCCCACGCACCGCAATGAAGAGTAACCCCTGCTCGCCACATCTAGAGAAAGCCCGCGTGCAGCAATGAAGACCCAACACGGCCAAAAATAAATAAATAAAATAAAAATAAAAAAAAGAAAAAGGAGAGAAACAGGAAAACAGGGAACACTTTTGAGCACCCTTAATCCTGAAGGGACACTCACTGCCCAGTCCCCCTAACTTGTCCCTTGCTGTCCAGCCCGATGCCAGAGCTGAGCAGAAAACCATTGGAGGTTTCTTGCAGAATCTCAGGATGCAATTGCTACAGTCCTTGAAATGGATGGGAGGATGAATGTAGGACCAGACAGCCTCCCCTGGCACGGCGGGTGCCCATTGCCCACGTGCCAGGCCACTGGGGTGGGCAGGTTCCAGCGAGGAGTGGATCCTGGGTGCAGCCCCAGGTGCTGGGTGTTGGGAAGAATTTTGGTAGCAAAGGCTAGAGCCTTGAGAGAGAGAGAGAGTGATATTTTAGCAGGTCCGCCAAAGGGTCGCTCTGCCTGCTCTTCTGGGAACCCCATTTCACCTTTGGAATGGGCATAGGCAAACGGACAGTGATTCAGGCATGAAACTTGGGGGAAGCAGAGGCAATGAATTTTTCAGCAGATGCTAATAAAAATACTCAACCACACAGAGTCTTCAGCAATACCGCCCACTGCAACACACACATACACAACAACCCTCTAAGGCTAATGAGTGTTTGCATTACACAGCTCTGTATTCTGCTCTGTATGGGGTTAAACGTGGTAAGAGCAGCCACCAATTACATGCTTAGAATGAGTTACGAAGATTGTGCAAACTTGGATCACCTGGGCCAAGAAAGCTGTCACCTGGAGCTGTCATTGGAAAGCTGTTCCAACGCTGGGAACAAAGAGAGACAGTGGGGTAGACAAGCGCGCACAGCTTGTACATCAGTAATGGATACGCTGCAGTGGCTGTGACGGGTTTTCAAGGGAAACAAGGCTCAGGGCTCTGTGGACAATTGCCTCTGTGGCTAGTGTGTTTGCTCTCGCAGGGAACCAGAGCCGGAGCAGACAGGCATCCCATGATAATGACTCATAGCACCTGAGAACGGCAGCACCTGGGGAGGGCGGGCAGCAACCATCCAGCCACCCTCAGGAGAACCTAAGTCTAGTCTGGGTGAATCATGAGGCACTGTCACCAGCGTCATCCCCTCCTCCAACCTCAGTGGGATGCAGTCATTTCCTGTGTCATACTTAGGCTCTGATAGAACAAATACAGATGTTTATAAAGATAAGTCTTCCTTTGTCTACTCTTTGGTTAGCCTGAAGTAACGTTTGTATATGAAATGAAAGATAAATGACTGAACCTTCCTCTTTTTTTATAGGTCACTGTCACTTGCAACATGGTCCTAATTGACAATGCCCCATCCTGATACTTTTACCCTTGTATTTGGTCACCAATATATTTGCATTTCTCCCTCACTCAAGTGCGAGCTTCCTGGTGATAAGAGTGGTATCAATCATCCCCAGAGATTCTAGTTCTCTACCTGCCATATAATTGATAGCCAAGACTGTTTGTTGAATGAGTGAGTGACTGTATTCTAGTCCAGGATTTTGTCTGTGTTTTTACCTTTATGCTGCTACCTCAGATACCTTCCAAGTGGGACTTCTCTCATACTTCTCTGACCTTGAATCAGAGACAGGATGGAGCCTTCTTCTTTTTTTTAAAGATCCATTTTTTTAAGCCTTTATTTTATTTATTTATTTTTGGCTGTGTTGGGTCTTCGTTGCTGCACGTGGGCTTTCTCTAGTTGTGGAGAGCGGGAGCTACTCTTCGTTGCGGTGCATGGGCCTCTCATTGTGGTGGCTTCTCTTGTTGCAGAGCACAGGCTCTAGGCGTGCAAGCTTCATTAGTCGTGGCACGCGGCTCAGTAGTCACGGTTCGCGGGCTCTAGAGCACAGGCTCAGTAGTTGTGGCGCACAGGCTTAGTTGCTCCGCAGCATGTGGGATCTTCCTGGACCAGGGATCGAACCCGTGTCCCCTGCATTGTCAGGAGGATTCCTAACCACTGCACCACCAGGGAAGCCCTGGAGCCTTCTTAATAAAACCAAAACCCAGGTTCCAAACTGGATACTAGACCAAGAATCTCCATGTGAAGTGCAGGCAGCTGGGCCCTGAGGTTGCACCCTTGTTCAGACTCGTTGGTCTTTTTCCTCGCTTGCCCAGCTGTGAACAAACTCTTCCTATTAGACCTTCTGAAACAGCTGTGAGCAAACAATCCCTACTTCAAGAAGGAGTGGGCAATGATATCAATACTTAAGTATGAGGGCTCTTTTTTTTAACTTATGTAAAAAAAAAAAAAAAGCTTGTAGATCTCTACTTGTTAGCAGTTGTTTTTTCCAGTATTTGTGAACCAAATGAAACTCACAATGAAAAATCTGCTATAAATTCTTCAGTGATTTTAAATATCTTTGAATTTTATTAAAGATGCCATTTCTACATTTATTGGATTGTCATATATGTGTGTGATACATTGTTTATTCTACCTACAGCCAGAGGCTTGGTGATTGCATGGGTTTTCAGAAATCTGGCAATAGTTCCTTGGTCCCTGAGGTTGGGATCAACATGTGAAGAAAGAGGAGGTAGCCTGGATCCAAGTTACAGCTTGATCCCAAACTCAAGAGACACCCCCATTCACATAGGATCCTGGGAAAATAAGGGAGTTTCCCCTTCTTAATCTCTTAACGCTTCCTTCTTCGATACCAGTTATGAGTCTCCCCACCCTTCTAGAAAGATGTTCCTTCAGGATCCCCCAAAGAAACATTTGATACCTCCAGGAGTTCTTAAGGGCTAGATGCCAGTTCAAAGGTCTTTGACTTTGAAAAACAAGAAACAAAACGTGGGGGACTTTCACATATAGGGGAAGTCCATGTCCTTACAAGGATCCTGGATACCATCAGGCCTGTCCATGGATGTCCTATGTCTCCACCACTCGTCTCCTTGTAAGCTACATCTGTTTTGACCCCACTTTGCCTGTGTTCCAGATGTTACCCTTGGCTCATTCAGTGGTACTGGTTTGCTGTCTCTTATTATAATTTTGATACCTGGTGTCTGGGTCAAGGTGTAAGCTCAAAGAACAGAACGGGCTTATGCAAAAAGGATTTAATTTGGAATATTTTAAAGCCTACAGCATTGTTACAAGGCTTGAAGGCACAGGGTCTAGAAGGTTGGACTTTCAGGAACAGCTCCCAAATCCATGCTGAGGAAATGGACTACCAGAGACTCTGCCGCATTGGTAGCCTTCCTCACCCCCCGGCTCTAGAACACTTGCTACCATCCACAGAGCAAGATGGGTGCTTCTTATCTTGTCACCTCTCCCACTTAACTCAGTCCTGAGTTCAAATGTCACCTGAGTACTTAGGATCGGAGGAATGGGAATCAGATTCAGAGCCGTAGATGCAACGGGAAATGTGGTTTTTAGGTTTCTTGTCTCAACCATACAGGAAACCACCCTAGAAGAGGCTGGAACTGTTGGGGAGGGACACAATTCACAGCACCCCCTGCACCTGGCCACACTTCATCTTGGCTTTTACCCCCATTGGAAGTCTGATATCCCACCCAGATTCTCTGGGACTTTGTTTTATTTATTTATTTATTTATTTATTTATTTATGCTGGGTCTTAGTTGCAACAGGTGGGCTTCTTACTTGCTGTTCGCTGGCTCCTTAGTTGCAGCATGCAGGCTCCTTAGTTGTGGCATGAGAACTCTTGGTTGCGGCATGCATGTGGGATCTATTTCCCTGACCACAGATTGAACCCAGGCCCCCTGCATTGGGAGCACAGAGTGTTATCCACTGAGCCAGCAGGGAAGTCCCTGGGACCTTGTTAATCTAATGTGAGCTATGGACCAACATAATCAGCACCGCCTGTGGGCTTTTAGAAATGCAGACTCTCAGGTCTCACCCCTACTTAATTAGAATCTACATTTTAACAAGGTCCCTAGGTGGTTTGTATGAATATTAGAGCTTGAGAAGGACTGGTCAGACACTGGTTCTCAAATTTGGCTTCATGTTGGAATTACGGAGGGAGATTTAAAAACAACCAGTGCCTGGGGTGGGGGAGGGATGGATTGGGAGTTTGGGATTAGCAGTTGCAAACTATTATATGCAGAATGGATAAACAACAGGTCCTACTATCTAGCACAGGGAACCATATTCAATATCCTGTGATAAATCATAATGGAAAAGAATAGGAAAAAGAATGTGTGTGTATATATATATATATATATATATAATGTGTGTATATATGTGTATAGAATGTGTGTATATGTGTGTATAGAATGTGTATATATGTGTATAGAATGTGTGCATATATGTGTATAGAATGTGTGCATATATGTGTATAGAATGTGTATATATGTGTGTATAGAATGTGTATATATGTATAGAATGTGTATATATATGTATAGAAAGTGTATATATGTATAGAATGTGTAAATATATGTATATACATATATAACTGCTGTACGTTACATATGAATGTTGCTAAGAGAGTAAACCCTAAATTCTCATCACAAGGAAAAGGATGTGTTTTCTACTTCTCTAATTTTGTCTCTGTATGAGATGATGGGTGTTCACTAAACTTATTGGGATCATCACTTCAAAATGTATGTAAGTCATATCATGATGCTGTATGCCTAGACTTTCACAGAGCTGTCTGTGAATTCTCTCTTAATAAAGCTAGAAGAAAAAAAGGGGTGTTCTGGGTTACAGGGTACATACATCAATACAGTGTCCTCTCCAGAAATACTTGTACAACTGGTGTTTCATTCAGAGCTGGACAGATCCCACCTGAAAAGACTTGAAGATGAGCCACATAAGTGAACAATGTTGTTCATTTCCCAAAGGGTATCTACACCGCCCCTCCCCCACCTCTCTGGCATTAATCTCACCATGGCCTTCTTTAGTCTGTAGTGAGACCATTTTAGGTTAGATGATATAAGATTTAAGTGGTCCCACCCTCCTTAATCCCCTCTATCTACATTGTTAGTAACCAGAATTAGAAAAGTTAACATTTCACAATGGATCAAGGATGCCTGAGCTAGTTCACTGTGTAAAATAAACAAGCAATATCAAAATCAGTTTGGGTGACTAGTCCCTAGGCACTATTTAGTGACAGAGGCCTGGCTTCCAAAAAAGTTCTAACATTGGCATCTCTGAAGAGGAAAGACTGAAAGAAAAAAAAGAGAGAGAAAGAAAAGAAAAGGGTAAGATTTTAGAATGGGAAGCGAGAAGTGAAATTTAGAGACTATTTAGTAGATGAAATCATAAAATCTCACCCCCCAAAATAGTTTGAATGAATCCGAGGTTAAGAGTCTAGGTGGGTCTAACCAAATCACTATGGCTGAAAATATTCTCTGCCACCTTTGGACCCACAGAGCATTACACATGTTCCCTGGCTGTGCACCACCTATTTTTTCCCATTATCCATTGATGTCCCCCAAATCTCCTGTCCTGCTCTGAACTCAGTTTCTTGAACATCAAGGCTGTTGGATGGTGTGGTTGTCTTCCTTTATTGTCTGGTAGCCGGAAACGTACTTGCCATTTCCATGTTGTCATTCTACTGAGTTTTTAAATAAATAAACATAAAGCTTTCAGTGTTTGAAGAATGAAGAAACTCTTTGGGAAAGGGGTTTTAATACAAAATTACAACAGATTATGCAAACCAAAGCTGGTTTGATGGGTTGAAGAGAAGGGTTCTGTCTACTTTATACACTACCTCGGCTGTACCTGAGCTAAGAGTTTAGTTGGGGTCTGGCCCCTTGGATGTCAGATGTCAGAGAGGGACAAGCAGCCCGAAAGTCACTGCAAGTGACCCAGGAGCCTGGCGGAGTGAACCCAACTCCACATCACACCTGGCTGTGATGGTTCATTTTATGTGTCAACTTGGCTACGCCATTGTACCCAGGTTTTTTATTTGTTTGTTTGTTTGTTTTGTCAAACACCAGTCTAGATATCACAGTGACGGTATATTTTAGATGAAATTAATATCTAAAACAGTAGACTTTGAATAAAGCAGGTTACCCTCCATAATGCAGGTGGGCCTCATTCAATCAGTTGAAGGCCTTAAGAGAAAAGACTGAGGTCTCCAGAGGAAGAAGGAATTCTGCTTCCAAGCTGCCTTTGGACTTGAGACTGCAACATCAAATCTTACCTGGGTCTCCAGCCTGCCGGCCTACCCTGAAAATTTCAAACTTAGTCTCCCAAATCACATGAACCAATTCCTTAAAATAACTCTTTCTCTTTCTCTTTCTCTCTATCTCTCTCTCTCTCTCCACACACACACACACACACACACACACACACACACACACACACACACACACAAGCCCTATTGGCTCTGTTTCTCTGGAGAACCCTGCCTAATACAGGAGGTGATCCTCCTCCCAGGTCCGATTTTCCCCATTACACATATCCAGGATGCTGGTGTGTTTAATGCTCTGAGAAGGGGAAAAGGTATAAAAAAGGGGAAACTATGACCTGGGCACCCTGCAGTTCTCTTAGGAGCAATCCCTCTGAAAAACGAGCTTCCCTGCTGGCCAGAAAGGAGACAAATATGACCAAGAGTCACCTATAAGGTCTCGTGAATGAGGGCAGGCAGCCTGCAGAGCGGGACCATGTGAGCTGGGCGTGGGTCTGAGCATGGTCCTCTAGCCCTTTTGTTCTCCGAAAAGAGAGGAAAAGGAGCTTAACTAGAATCACAAACTGGCCAAGCCTAGAGAACTCTGGGACTATACCTGTAAGCATCCCAGGAATATTTGCATGGGAGAATCTCCAGAAACCCAAGATTTCTCTTAAGAGGCGCTGAGCATTGAGTTTTTAAAATATGACCATCATGGAACTTTATTTTGAGGTCACTTGCTGTAGGGTTTGACCATATGAGTTATATTTGCCTGATACTAAATTGATTGGACAATATTCTGGTACAGATAACAAAGCTACCTATAGATTCATTGCTGTGAGATGGACTTGAAAAATTGAATCAGTTTCTCATCAATATACTCCCCCTTTTTTTTTCTCTCCCCCTGGATTAAGCGGAATGCAATCAGTTTCTTGTGACATCTCAGAGACTTTAAAACAAATGTGCTTAATGAATCTCCAGGTGATTCCAGGACTAGAGTGGACTGGCTTTCGGAAACTTATTTGTCTATGTGACCCTTTTTTTCAAGAAGCATTTCTTGAGGTTAGTGTTTCATGGGACGCATGAAATAACTGTAAAGTAATCTTCTCTAAAAGATGCTTTTCCTATTACTCCCCAGCTTTCTGTTCTTTTTGCTTGTAGAACAAAGCTCTCAGCCTGACATGAGAGGCCCTTCACAATCTGTCCCCTGCTCTATAGCTGCATCTCCCACAATTTCTGTTCAGTGATGCAGCCAAATTCACCACTCCTGGAACCCATCAAGTCCATGCCCATCTTTTGTTCACGAAAGAAGGATTTATTTGGTTTGTATGACAAGAAAGGCCTATGTACAAAGTCCTATCCTAGTATGTGTGCACAAAGGGCCTTTTGCATTTAAAAAAGAAATAAGTAAGGCTACAAGTTCTGTGAGGCCCTTACAGCTCTGGGAAACTTAATATGAACTAAGAACCAGTCATAAGAACCGGGGTTTACATTCAAAGGGCTTCTCTGAAAGCTTCTGTCTTCGTGGTTTTGGTTATTTATATGCTTTGGTTTTGCAGAGGACCAATTAGAGTTTCCTCCTTTAACCATCACAGACAAGCAAAAGGAAAAAGCAAAGTCTCTGGTGTTACCACAAGCTAAGAAATACACCCAAATGCCTGCAGAGTGATACCATACCGTAGTCAAGGCTGGACCAGAGTTGAGTAGGCGCTTGTAGATGCCCTTCCATGGCAGAAGTTTGCTGTGCTTGAAAAGTTTCCCTTCAGAGAGAAGATTCTCTCTCCCACCCTGAAAGAACCTTTAGTTGGGGGTTATCTCTGTTCCTCACCGCTGAACTGCTTATGGCTGGCTACCTGGTACACATTCAAGTTCATGACATGCTTGGCCTTTCGACTTAGAAAAACAATTCTGAGGAAATGTGGGAGGCCTGAGCTGTGTGTGGAAACCACCCTTCCTGCCTTCTTTTCAGAACTAAGATCAAGGTTTTCTTATGAAAGGGGGGCTTCCCTTAACCTTCCCAGTGGTTAAGACTCCGTGCTTCCACTGCAGGGGGCATGGGTGAAGGTTTTGGGGAACTAAGATATCACATGCCTCACAGCCAAAAAAAAAGAAAAGAAAAAAAGGTTTTCTTATGAAAGGGCAGTTTTCCCCCAATTTAGCAAAGAGGAAGATGGTCACTGGAGAGGTGGTTAAAGGGATAAGTTGGAGGACCGTCTTCCACCTTACAGCCTCTCTCTGATCTCCACTTTTTAGCTTCTGCCAATTCTCCCAAAATAAACTGGTAAAAGAAGCACAGATCCTCCGCGCCCCACCCACTAGCAGCCTGGCCACAGCCCCATCTGCCTTGGGGTTTCAGAAAAACAGATCCATATCTGAGTCACTTTTGGCCTCTCTGAGTGAAACAGGGGCTGGCCTCCAGGGTCAGGTGATTGTCACACTACTGAAAACATAATCACCAAGCCAATAGGAGGAGTTTATGATAAGCACACATTCCCTGCTTCTGGAATTCAAGAGCTGCAAGGAAGCTGCTTTCAAAGTGAAAGGAGGATTTCAGGATGCTGCAGGCTGCTGGGAAAGGAAGAATATGGAAACATCTCCTTACCTCAAAGCACAGCTGCGAGAGAGGAAGCCTGAGTTTCTACAGATGGACCACAGGAGCAAACTTAGCGGACTGACAACCATCCGCTTCGCTCAGCCGTGGTCGATCATTTCTCTCAGAATGTGGTTGCGAGGGGAAGGCTGTAAGGTGCGGGGTAGTACTGGCTGTGACTCCTCCTGCTCCTGGGGTGGGGGGCGGTCTCTGAAATCAGCACTAAGGGAAGGGTGGAGGCCCCCACGGTCTCAATTCCAGAACAAGTGCAGGAAAACACCACTCTTTCTAGTCACTCATTTAATCATTGGTCATTTCACATCATTTCCCCAATATTTATCATGTATTAATTTATTTATTATTTTTGGCCACGTTGGGTCTTCGTTGCTGCGCATGGGCTTTCTCTGGTTGTGGCGAGCGGGGGCTACTCTTTGTTGTGGTGTGCGGGCTCCTCATCGCAGCAGCTTCTCTTGTGGAGCACGGGCTCTGGGCACGTGGGCTCAGTAGTTGTGTCACGTGGGCTCAGTAGTTGTGGCGCATGGGTTCGTTGCTCCACGGCATGTGGGATCTTCCCTGACCAGGGCTCGAACCCGTGTCCCCTGCACTGGCAGGCGGATTCTTAACCACTGTGCCACCAGGGAAGCCCA
>NC_041225.1:11954510-11996963 GCF_002837175.3 Physeter macrocephalus | reverse complement strand
CCTGCGCGTCCGGAGCCTGTGCTCCGCAACGGGAGAGGCCACAGCGGTGAGAGGCCCGTGTACCGCAAAAAAAACAAAAAAAAAACAAAAACAAAAATTAAAAAAATCCTGATGAATGAAGATAAGAGCCACCCATCCTCTAAATCTCAGCATCCAAGCTTCAGAATGTGAAAGCCAAGAATTACACAACATGTCAAAGAGGCATCAAAATTATAATTGAAAGACACATTTTCTATTTTTACTTTTTGGCTCTTGAGAGAATAAAAAGCCTTAGGACTGGAGGCACCCAGAAAAGACATCTTGAAGTTGATCTCTAGCTGCAAATTTATTGTATATTTACTGATATCTAAGGAAGAAAATTTCATTGCTTCCTGGATGAATCACTCTGGCGTTGAATAACCTCTTTAGCTTTCACCTACATCTAGTCTCCTGAGTTTATCTAAGATGCTCTGGTTTTGTGATCAGGAGTGTTATTATTCTACATTTTCACAATTCAACATCACCATGCAACAACCCTCAACAAGCCATATAAGCCTCTCAGACAGGGGGGTTTATGTGAGTCGGTGGGCTCAGGTGAACTGGGTGGACTGAAAACACAACCCTCGTCCACTGGACCAACGGACGGAACCTTCTTTGTCGTGAGCAGGTAGCAGAACTCTTGCCTTGAGCTACCGTGAGTCACTGCATATCCTCCTGCCCAGGAATCTTTCGTGTTGTTTCTTCTCTGTTTTTACTTTGCAATCTGCTTTTTAATGTCCAGGTAGTTATTTATTTATCTATTTTAATTGAAGTACAATTGATTTACAATGTTGTGTTAGTTTTGAAATGGAGCAGGACCCTGTGGTCCTTGCCCCCCATGTCCTCAGCCTGCCTTTTGTCCATGGATAAACTTTAGCCAAAGAATAAATTTAGTCAGAGAAGTGAGAAAATGCAGAAGCAAAGAAAAGCAGTCAAACAGGACAAAATAATAATAGGTTAGTCAGTAAGCAAAGTCAAGGCCCTTTAGTTCCTTCTTAAGGGCTATAGATAATATTCTGAGCCATATCCTCTGAGCTGTCTTACAGATACTAAAACCCGGATCAGGTGGAGAAAGTTAACTACATGATGACCAGACTGTAGCCATGACACAAGCTGCTGCAATTCCGAGAACTGGCCTCAAGGAAATGGGAATAAACCGACGCTGGAACTGAAGATTAACCGTACTTAAAACACTCAAGAGGATGCTGATCAGACCACCGCGTGGCCAATTTCAAGATGACTGTCAGAGCCGACTGTGCTGTTTCTACCTGTAGCCCCCTCCCTCCATCTATAAAAGCTCTTGCCCCCTGATTGTCAGGTGGGGGGAGGAGTTGGCCTTTGGACTAAAACCCGCATCAGGTGGAGAAAGTTAACTACATGATGACCAGACTGTAGCCATGACACAAGCTGCCTCAATTCCGAGAACTGGCCTCAAGGAAATGGGAATAAACCGACGCTGGAACTGAAGTTTAACCGTACTTAAAACACTCAAGAGGATGCTGATCAGACCACCGCGTGGCCAATTTCAAGAAGACTGTCAGAGCCGACTGTGCTGTTTCTACCTGTAGCCCCCTCCCTCCATCTATAAAAGCTCTTGCCCCCTGATTGTCAGGTGGGGGGAGGAGTTGGCCTTTGGACAGGAGTCCGCCCTCACCACCCCCTTCCCATGTTGCCAGCATCTAAAATAAAGCAAAGCTTCCTTTCCACCAACCTGGCCTCTCTATTGGCTTTTAAGCACAGAGCAGCCAGACCCAACTTTCGGTTACAGTTTCTGCTGTACAGCAAAGTAATTCAGTTTTATATATATATATATATATATATATATATATATATATATATATATATATATATATTCTTTTTCAGATTCTTTTCCATTATGGTGTATTATAGGATATTGAACATAGTTCCCTTTGTTATACAGTAGTACTCTGTTGTTTATTTCATATATAGTAGTAGTTTGTATCTGCTAATCCCAAGCTCCTAATTATCCCTCCTCGCCTCTCCTTTTTGGTAACCATAAGTTTGTTTTTCATGTCTGTGAGTCTGTTTCTGCTTTGTAAGTAAGTTCATTTGTATCATACTTTAGATTCCACATATAAGAGATATCATATGCTATTTGTCTTTCTCTTTCTGATTTACTTAACTTAGTATGGTAACCTTTAGGTCCATCCATGTTGCTGCAAATGGCAGTATTTAATTCTTTTTTATGACTGAGTAGTATTCCGTTTTGTGTGTGTGTGTGTGTGTGTGTGTGTGTGTATACACCACATCTTTTTTTAAAATAAATTTATTTATTTATTTTTTGGCAGCATTCGGTCTTCGTTGCTGCGCATAGGCTTTCTCTAGTTGCAGCGAGCGGGGGCTACTCTTCGTTGCGGTGCGTGGGTTTCTCATTGCAATGGCTTCTCTTTGCTGCAGAGCACGGGCTCTAGGCACGCGGGCTGAGTAGTTGTGGCTCATGGGCTCTAGAGCACAGGCTCAGTAGTTGTGGCACACGGGCTTAGTTGCTCCAAGGCATGTGGGATCTTCCCAGACTAGGGCTCAAATCCGTGTCCCCTGCATTGGCAGGTGGATTCTTAAGCACTACACCACCAGGGAAGTCCCTATACTGCATCTTTTTTATCCATTCATCTGTACATGGAGTGTCCAGGTAGTTTTAAAACCTCCATTGAGCAGGAAGAGGCAGGACAGTCATGGGGCCTCTATTTCTCTAGCGCAGCTCTTGTTTCAGGCTTCACCAATGAAGAGAAAATCCGGGGCCCAAGTCATAGCCCCAGAGATTGATCCTCTAAAGCCCACTAGGTCTTCCTGGAACTCTAGCTCCACAGTTGGCCATGCTAAGGCCCCACCCTAGAGTTCTTCCTCTCCTCAGTACTAGACGTTTGTTGTTTTTGTCTACCCAGTCTCCATCCTCTCCTCGGCTGATAGAGGAACACCGATTTCCTGTAGGATCATTCCCTTCCCCCAAATTACCATATGATCCAGCAATCCCGCTTCTGGGTCCATACACAAAAGAACTGAAAGCACCCATCTTCATAACAGCATTATTTACAATTGTTAAAATGTGGAAGCAACCCAAGTGTCCATAAATGGATGAATGGATAAGCAAAATATGTTATATACATACAATGGACTATTACTTGGCTTAAAAAGGAAGGAAATTCTGACGTATGCTACAACATGGTTGAACCTTGAGGATATTATGCTAGGTGAAATAAACCAGACCCAAAAAGACAATATTGTATGAGTCCACTTATATGAGGTACTTAGAATAGTCAAAATCTTGGAGACAGAAAGTAGAATGGTGGTTGCCAAGGTTATTGTTTAATGAGTATAGGGTTTCAGTTTTACAAAATGAAAAGAGGTCTGGACGTGAGTGGTGGTGATGGTTGCACAACATTGTGAATGTGTTTAATAACATTGAACTTTATCCTTAAAAATGGTTAGAACAGTAAATTTTATGTTATGTGTATTTTACCATAATAAAAAAAATTGGAAAAAAATCTCTTGGGAGCTTTTAACCAGTCTGATGCCCAGGCTGCATCTCTGACTAATTAATTACATTAGATTCTCTGAGGGTGGGAACCAGGCAGCTATATATATATTTTTAAAGCTCCCCTAGTAATCCAAAAGCGGTTAAAGCTGTATCCTAGTACACTAAAGGTAAAGTATATGTCACTTCTCCCTTCTCAAACTTTTCTGGAACAACACTGAGTGGAATGTTCATTAGGACCACCTGTACATTAATAAAATATAAAAACCTATATTATTTAAGTGGTTATTTCTCTTGTATCATCTTTCTCCACCCCCTTCCACTCTTGCTTCTTTCCCTCATCTTCTCTTCCTTTCTGCACAGTATAATTTGTGTAAATTCAGTGTTTATATGATGCTCTGCTCCTCCTCTATCAATTTGTCTTCCAAAACAGAGATTCACGCTTTCACTACCTTTCCACCTCCAGTTTGTATCTTGTCTCAAGTTCTAGTTCTAGTTCCTAACTTCCTGCCCCCCTCTCCTTTACCTTTCATTCCGGAGGAATATAGCTCTCGTCCAAATAATATGCCTGAGGACCTCCCTTGATTTCCAGCATTCCTGAAATGGCCGTGCCCACCAAGTCCTGGAATCCTCATTTTCTCATATTTATTGCATAGTGTTGGGTACTCAGGGCTTAGTAAAACAAGTCCATATGTAGGAGGCAAGTTCCCTGGGGATATGAGGGGGGAAGACCTCTACACCAGGGCCTTGATCTTTTGAGGAGTTCCCCTCCATCCTCTCATTGTTGGCAACAAAGTTTACTCAACCAGTTGAGGGCAGGGAAGAAGTCTTCTTTGGGCTCTCTGTAAATGTGTGTGGGGTTAGTTGTTGCCTGGGTTGGGTGCATGTTAAAGGCAGGACTATTAAGGGAGGTAGAAATGGGAAAGCTCCTTCTGTGCACCAGGCCCCATTAGAGGCCCTAGGGACCCAGTTTTGAAAGGCACAGTACCTGCTCTAAGGAAATCACAGTCTAAGGGGCAGGCAAGTAATTAGACAGGTGATTAAAATACCTTATGGTAAGTGCTGTGCTAGAAGTGAGCATGGGTATTATGGAAACTAATAGGGTTTTAAGGGTACCAAATCTACTATGGGGAAATGAGGGAGTAGTCAAGGAAGGCTTCCTGTAGGAGACACCGTGAGGACAGTGTTTTATTTTTAACTTAAAAAATATAGAGGTAACATAGGTTCACTGCAGAAAATTAGAGTGAATTAAGAAAGGACACTGAAGATAAACATAAACACCTTTTTAAAAATGTTCTAACTTGGGCAAAGTTGAAGGGAGTTATGAGACTAAACTTGTGATCACACATCCTGTCCTGGGATGCCATGCTTGGTGACAGGTGCCTGAAAATGCTGACAGAGTGTTGTGCTGAAATCAGTGCTCTGAAAAGAGGCAAGTTCCCTGGGGAGTCGAGAGGGGAAAGATCTGGATCCCAGGCTGTGGTCTTTTGAGGAGTTCCCCTCCATCCTCTGACAACAAAATTTACCAACCAGTGAAAATCCTGAGGGGTCCTTTGGCCTGAAGTGTGCCTTGGGCCTTATTTTATTTTATTTTTATTTTTTAACCAAGAAATGGGAAATTTTATTCAAGCCAACCTGAGGATTATAATCTGGGAGACAGTCTTTCAGAAAGCTCCGAGGACTGTTCCTGGACACCTACTTCAAAAGATACAAAAGGATACACATTTTAAATTCTCCTTCCTGGTGGCACAACTCTGTCAATATATTCAACCATTGAATGCTACACTTTAAATAGGTGAATTGTATGTTATGTGAATTACATCTCAATAAAGCCGCTGAAAGAAGGAAACAGTCTTCCTCCTATCCTCCCACCCTGGTGCCTTGGCCAACCTGTTTGTTTTTCCAGAAGCAACCTTGGGACCTGTTTTCTTCTTCCAGAGAGATACAAATATAGATAGGTATAGAAATATATATTTAGTTATATAGAAATACATTTATATATCTAGAATGAATATATCTATATATATGTATATCTAGATAGATAGATAGATAATCACCCTCTTTTTAATACAAAATCCTAGGGCAGAGCCCTAAAAGAATTAGGGGCCATAGCCTAGGAGAGAGATTGGGTCCGACTACCCGGACAGAGAGTAACAGCCGCTGTGGTCTCAGAAAGGAGGCAGAGGCAGGCAGCAGAGCTGTAAATTGGGTTATCAGAGAGTGAGCAGAGTTGGGGCCGTGTTGAAAGGTGGGAAATACAGCAAAACAGAGACTACAAGGAAGCCTAGGGCTTATCATCAGGAGTCCGGACCCTTTTTTGCCATCCTTCACACCTTACTCCTCTGGTCGTCTTTGTTCCCTCCCTGTACTGGATTAGGGCCGGAGTTGCCACGCTGACCTTTTGGGACATTCACCCATCTATTTTCTTTTCACCTTTCCTGCTGGTCCTTCCTCAGATGGCTGAGCCGGAACTACTGTTGTTGCTCTCTGTTCCTGAGCTCTGAGATCAGCTTCCCCCAAGCATTCTCCTTTGGTGGAGGGGCTGGCATTACCTTGGGAAGCTGCTCAGGTTTGGGAGGCTTGGAAGTTGGAGAGCGACAATCTTCCTCCTTATTGAATGTTTACTTTTCTAAAGACCTCTTTCTCTTTTCTTCGTGCATTGCTGCCAGATGCGGCTGAGGTCCGTCTGTGATGACTTACTTCCTCTCCTCAACCCTTCCCTTTCCTGAGTTTCTTTACCTGGGCAGCTTTTGTGTCTCTCCCGAGGTTGAAGTTCTAGTTTTGGGGAACGTGTCTAGCGACTGTGTCAGTTAGGCTTTGCCCCTCTACTGACAGAGGCTGCTCGCCTGGGCTGCAAGGTGCTAGCAGAGGAATCATCTTCCTTGGGAGTACCCATCATGCCTGTTTTCATCTCGGGAGCTCTATGACCGGTCATCTCGTCTGTCATATCTGTCTTCAGAGTGGTCCCCCCTTTCTCCGTAGTTATCATCTCTATGGTGCATGACCAAATGGTCTTCCTGCCACAGCCTGAATCATAGCCTCTGTCATAGTCTCTACTGCCTCGGTCATCATAGCAATCCCAGCCCCCATATCAATCCATATCCCGGGGTGAACCATCCTACTACTCATTCTGACACCCATGATGGTATCAGTGTGAATCACAGTGATCTCAACATTTGTGCCCAAAGCTATCATCACTTCTTCTGGGCGGGTAGTCATCAAAGCTGTCTGCAGCAGGATGGGCCCTACAGTGTATATCTGTTTTGTCAGAATACCGATTTCTATCTTGCCCAAAAGAACGATCATTCCTGTATTCATCCGGTACTTGATCAGCAATGTCCGTTCGAAATCCCCTGTTCCCTAGAAACACTTCACTGATACTCAGCATATACTGAGCAAGGAATCCAAACTCAGGTCCTCAAACTCAGTATAACCAAAACCTTTCAACCTCCTTGCTGGGTTCACGGGGTAAATGCACTGGACTAGGGGTGATAATGATGAATCAATGTAGGTTAGTTGACTGTAGCAAATGTACCACTCTGGGAGGCTGCGGATTTTGATAGAGGGTGCGGCTGTGGGTATGTGGGGAGAGGAGGTATTTGGGAACTCTGTACTTTCTGCTCAGTTTGGCTGTAAACCTAGAACTGCTCTTAAAAAGTACTCAAGTCTACTTTTTAAAAATTTCAAGTCATTTTAAAAATCAGCTTTTCCGGATATAATTATGATTACATCAGCTTTCTTTTTGCTACCGTTTGCATGTACAAGTTTTGCGTGTACACCTTACAGATAAGGTGTGTCTCTTACCGTTTATCTAGTCTGATAAGCTTTGTGTTATAACACGAGTACTTATCCCATACATGTTTAATGTAGATACTGATATACTGACATTTATATCTACCACTTACTGTTTTTGTTCTCTACCTGTCCCACCTGTTTCTTGTCCTCTTTTTCCTATTTTCCTGCCCACTTTGGATAAATCACATATTTTTATTATTCCATTTCCTCCCTCTGTTAGTTATACAACCTTTATTATCCTTTAAGTGATAACCCTAAGATTGTAACATGCATCCTTGACCTAATACAGTATAACATAAATTAGTACTTCACTTTCCCAGACAATGCAAAGATCTTTGACTGCATTAACTGCATTTGCCTACTCCCACATTTTGTGCTATTGTTAAGTATTTTATTTTATTTATTTATTTTTAATTTATTTATTTTTATTTTTGGCTGTGTTGTGTCTTCTTTGCTGTGCACGGGGCTTTCTCTAGTAGTAGCAGGCGGGGGCGACTCTTTGTTGTGGTGCACGGGCCTCTCATTGCGGTGGCTTCTCTTGTTGCAGAGCATGGGCTCTAGGCGCACAGACTTCGGTAGTTGTGGCACGAAGGCTCAGTAGCTGTGGCTCACGGGCTCTAGAGCACAGGCTCAGTAGTTGTGGCGCACGGGCTTAGTTGCTCTGTGGCATGTGGGATCCTCCGGGACCAGAGCTTGAACCCATGTCCCCTGCATTGGCAGGCAGATTCTTAACCACTGTGCCACCAGGGAAGCCCATGTATTTTAATATTATGTACATTTAAATCCTATGTAATACTTAAAGCTCCAAAAGGCATTAGCATTATTCTACAAAACAATAATTTTCATTTATATTTATCCCCACATTTACCCTTTTCAATAATCATTAGTTCTTGTGCCCTTCATTTTCAGATTTCCATCTTGGATCATTTTCTCTCTATCTGAAAAGCTCCCTTCAGTATTTATTTTACTCTAAGTCTGCTGACAGCCAGGTCCTTTTATTGTTTTTAAAGTTTTTGTATTGCTTTCATTTTTTAAAAGACGTTTTCACTGAGTAGAGTATTATAAGTTGTCAGTTCATTTCTTACACCACTTTAACATTGTCATGTCTTTGTCTAAGTAATCTGTCAATCTTACTATTGTTCCTTTGAAGGCAATGTGTATTTTTTCCTATGGTTCTTTTTAAGATGATGTCTTTAACTTTTGGTTTTCAGCAGTTTCACTATGATGAGCCTATGTGTGGTTTTCTTTTGTGTTTAAACTGCTTGGGGTTCGTAAAAAATCCTCGAATCTGTAGCTTGATTTTTTTTAACAATTTTTTGAAATTCTCAGTATTTCTTCAAATATTGCTACTATCATTTCTCTCCTGGAAGACTCCAGTTATACCTATGCAGACTTTTTTATAATGTTCTGTGAATTTCTTAGGTTTTCTTTTTATTTTCCATTCTTTTTTCTTTTTGTTACTCAATTTGTATATTTTTCCCCCGAGAAAACTTCGAGTTCACTAATTCTCTCTTCTACTGTTACACCCGTGTACTAAATTCTTAATTTCAATTAATTAATTTTTCTTTTTATTAAATAATATTTTTATTGAGATACAATTCACATACTTTTAAAGTATACAAATCAATGGTTTTTAGTATAGTTGCAGAGTTCTACAATGACCTCCATTATCTAATTTCAGAACATTTTCATCACCCTAAAAAGAAACTGCATGCTTTATCAGTCATTCTCCATTCTCTTCTGTCTCTAGCGCCTGGCAGCCACTAAACTACTTTCTGTCTTTATGGATTTTCCTATCTGGAATGTTTCACATAAATGGAATAATATAATATGTGACCTTTTATGACTGGCTTCTTTCAGTTAACTTAATATTTCCAAGGTTCATCTGTGTTGCAACATGTATCAGTACTTCATTCCTTTTTTATGGCTGAATAATATTACATTTTTTGATCACATAGCACAGTTTTGTTTATCTCTTTATCAGTGATGAACATTTGGGTTCTTTCCACTTTTTGTCTATTATGAATAAAGCTACTATGAACATCTATATACAAGTTTTTGCATGAACATATGTTTTCAAGTCTCTTGGGTACGGACCTAGGAGTTGAATTGCTTGGTTATAAGGTAACTCTATCATTAACATTTTGAGGAAGTGCCAGACTGTTTTTCAAAGTGGCTATATCATTTTATACCCCCCAGGAATGTATGCAGGTTTAAATTTTTCCATGCGGGTGTTCCACTGGACAATACCTGTTATCGACTGTTTTGTTTAGTTTGCCATCCTAGGTATGAAGTGGTTTCTCATTGTGGTTTCAACTTACCTTTGGCAAATGACTAATAATGTTGAGCATTTTTTCAGGTATTTATTGACCATTTTTATGTCAATTAATTTATCTTTATGTTCTAAAATTTTCACTTTTTTAAAATAGATTCCAGTTCTTTGATGAAATTCTCCATGTTGTCATCTATTTTTAGGACATTAACTATAATTATTTTATAGCCTGTGTCTGATACCTCCAATATCTCAATCTCCAATGAATCTGATCTATTTCTTTTTTTTAATTCTAACTTTCTGCCACTTGGTTCTGTTTATTGACATGACTTGTAGATTTTTGCTCAAATGCTAGACAATATGTAGGAATAATTGTAGAAGTTCTACATAACTTTCCTTCTGCAGAGATCATTTAATTATCTTCTGGCAGAGTTGGGGCAGATCACCCTAATCCAATTAGGGAATGTGGTTCTTTAAGGCTGGGTTTTATGTTTTTTGAGGCTATTTTATTTCCACTTTGTCCTTACTCCTATCTGCAGTCTATCTGAAAGCTGAAAGACTGGGGGGATTTTTCAGAGCTCCGACTCCTTGCTGGGCCTTGACTTCCCATTTTTGACTCCTCAGCACAAGAAGACTATTGCACTTTTTAGCCTTTTCTCTGCCTCTTTCTGCTTGGGCTTTTGATCTCTAACCTGCATAGCTTAGGAATCAGCAAAGGCCTTGATTGGGAAAAGTGAGGTAGAATATCAGCTCAGTTTTCAACAATTCCCTTTTCTCTCCAATCTGAGCCCCTCCAGTCCTGGCATTCTTCCTAGGCCTGACCGCCACATTTTGTTTTGGTAGCCCTGTGAGACTCCTAGAAGTTCGCTAAGCTGCAACTTCTGCTTGGACTCTTGTTGTTTATAATTCAGCAAATGTCTCAAGGGGAGAAATGATGGAGAGCATTATCTTGATCTCACTGCGTTTTCTTTGTTTCCCATTCTTAGCCTCTCAAGTCCTGGATGGCTTGGCTACTTTCTGATACCTTCAAAGGATTTTTTTTTTTAATTTAACTTTATAGTCATCCTCGGTAGAATATTTGGTCTAAAACTAACTCTTATGTCAGAGCTGGCAGCAGGTGCTCAAATACTGACAGCTAGGACAGTTTTCAGTCAGGCCCACTTATAAAAACTACATGTCATGTGAGGATCTGAGTCTGACACCACTTTTCTGTATTTGAACCACATGGAGCACTTGCTCTCAAAGGACAATACATCTTTTTGGGTTTTATTTGGCAGGAATAAATCTTTCTATATCAATATGCAGCTTATTTTCTCCCTGTTGCCTGTGACAATGAAAATAGTATTACTAGGTGCTAATTTGTATTTTTTTTACAGTAGATCCTTGTCGGTTATCCATTTTAAAACTAGAACTGACAATTAGTTGCCAATACTAGGTGCTAATTTGATAGACACAAATACAAGCTTGACCTTAAATGCTGAAGAGGTTTAGCTAGATGATCGTATGATTACATTTAATTTTAAAAATCATGCAAATAAAAACACAAAGTTAAATATATATACTTCATACATATATTTAATACACATATTTAATACATATATTAAATATATATAAAATATATATATGTATAATTCCATACTTGCTAACCTTTAAGAATATACTGATGGCCCCCATGTGAGAAATAATTTCATCTATGGTTAGTGATACAAAGCGATCCTTTGTGTTTGTGTTTACTTGTTGCTAACCTAGTTATTTAGATTTTTTTAAATTGTAAAATTGTGTAAATATTCTCTGTAGAAAAGAGATGCATAAAATTATGTAAAAATGGAACTGAAATGAACAAAGAGAGTCCCTGGTGCGTGTGACCACTGAGAGCTCCTGGTACAAGTGACCGCAGAAGACGCTGTGAGGCTTAGAGAGAAGCAGATTGCCCCAGAGCACACAGCGAGTCACTGGGTGTCCCCAAACTAGTGCTAATTAGTGCCTCTATTTCCTCCTGAATTAGAAGCATTGCATACAACTGGAAGAATAAAATCTCTCCTTCCCCTTCGCCCAGACAGAAAAGGAAAGCAATGAAGCCCTTGAGTAAGAATTATCCTGTGCCAGGGTTTCTGTGCATTTAAGGGAGTAGGACACTTGGAGGTACAGAGGCCCAGCTCGTGGCTGCTCTGTTATTCCTGGCAGGCCCCCAGATGTTTGATGATGAAGAAGAGGTAAAGTTGAAGAAAAGGCATTGATATTTCTCAGCATAATGTAAAGTCCGCATATCCTTATGAAATGGGATTCTTTGCAATTTATAAAGCAGTTGGGAAAATATTCTTTCTACTTAAGAATTTAGTAGAAAATCTCTGAGATTAAATTTATTTTTGGAGGAAAGGTGTGCATAACTGCACATGTCCACATGCATGTACAACTATATATTTGCCTGTGTGGGTATATATACAGGGACTTGTTTCTGCATTTCTGCATACATGCCTGCAAATCCCACTTTTAGGGAGATTTCCAAAAGGACCAGAAGGAATCACCCATATCTGTCCAGAACTGGACCAGACATGTAAATTCAAGAGTAATAATTATCAGTTACTGTCCTGGTGAAGCCTCAAGGCATTGCTCTGGACTCAGTCTCTCTGATAAGGAAACAAATACTCAGGATGGGCGTGGGAGACAGTGAATGGTCACAGGTCTTCTCTCCCATGTGGTAATTATATGCAACCATGCTCTAGACATGGCCTCTTCCCCCACTGCTTTTTCACTTTGGACTTGGCTATGCATCATACCTTGGCTACACGGATATTAGCAGACATATAAAAGCAGAGGTTTGACCTATGCGTGTGTGGTGGGGCTTGCCCTCTTACATAAGAGGAACATGCCCCAAGTAACCCATTCTTCCAAGGAGGATGAGAAACCAGCGGAGTAGAACTGGATCCATCAGTTTTGAGCTAAACCCCAGCTGACATGCAGATGCATAAGGAAGAATAAATGACTATTTAGGGTGCTTAGTTATGCAGATTATGGTGACAGTAGCTGACCAACACCATGAGAAAGACAGAATCCAGTACTAAACCAATTCCTGTGGGTAGGAAGGGAAAAAGAAGCAAAAGTAGGCATACCCAAGACATGATGGGTTTAACGTTTGGGGTTCTTTCCTCTTTACTAAAAAAATTTTAACATAAATTTCTTAAATATCCAGAAATCCATAGGATAATCCATACCTCAAACAAGTGGTCTGAATTTCTTTATATCACTCATCCAACACCTAGTACACTTGGGAACCTTCTGATTTATGTGACTTTAAGTATGTCCCAAACTATGCGAATTCATGGTATTCCTGAAAAAAATTACAAATTTTTACTACTAACTCAGTCTAAAAATAGTTGGTTTAATTTTTTTTTTTTTTTGGCCGTGGTGCGCGGCTTGTGGGAGCTTAGTCCCCTGACCGGGGACAGGACCCGGGCCCTCTGCAGTGAAAACATGCAGTCCTAACCACTGGACCACTAGGGAATTCCTGGTTTAAATTATTTTTAATTTTAATTTTTTATTTTTTTATTGACGTGTAATTGACCTACAACAGTATGTTAGTTCCAGGTGCACAATGGTGATTTGATATTTCTATACATTACAAAATGATCACCACTCTTTTCTCTTTAATTACCCCAACCTTTTGGTAAAGTTTCATCAGCACATGCAATCTTTTTTTTTGTTTGTTTTTTTTTTTTTTTGCGGTATGCGGGCCTCTCTCTGCCGTGGCCTCTCCCGTTGTGGAGCACAGGCTCCGGACGCGCAGGCTCACGGGCCCAGCCGCTCCGCGGCATATGGGATCCTCCCGGACCGGGGCACGAACGCGTGTCCCCTGCATCGGAAGGCGGACTCTCAACCACTGCGCCACCAGGGAAGCCCAGCACTTGCAATCTTATGTGGTGGCTGTAGAGAATAAAGTCTGAGCTGGAGGCCGGAGGTGGAGAGCAGCCTCCTGTTCAGGGGCTGTGTCCAGGAGCTACAGGCAATGACTAGAGTGAAGTGGCCGTAAACAACAGTCAAGCTGCAAGCAGCTGAGGTGGACTAGCAATGGCCAGGAAGAATTTTCTAGAACACCACAAAGGAGAAAGTATAGGCCCTTGAATTGAGGGTTAGTGGGAGTAGAGGTGGATGGTCAGGTAACACTTCAATGGGAAGGATCTTTGGTATAAACTAGGCACATGTAAATAAATTGTAGGTATTCAGAAAAATCATGAATTTCACAGCATCCACACTATAACAAACATATTAACTCCAAACTACCATATTCCTCAAACTTTAGTGTGTGTAAGAATGTCGTAGGGAGTTAGTTTGTTTAAAATGGAGGTGCTTGCGTAGGGGGAAGGATAAATGAGGAATTTGGGAATAACATATATATACTACTATATATAAAACAGATAAACAGTTAGGGATTGGGAACTTCCCTGGTGGCACAGTGGTTAGGAATCCACCTGCCAATGCAGGGGACATGGGTTCGAGCCCTGGTTGGGGAAGATCCCACATGCCGCAGAGCAACTAAGCCCGTGTGCCACAACTATTGAGCCCGCGAGCCTAGAGCCTGTGCTCTGCAACAAGAGAAGCCACCGCAATGAGAAGCCCGTGCACTGCAACAAAGAGTAGCCCCCGGTCCCTGCAACTAGAGAAAGCCCACGCACAGCAACGAAGACCTGACGCAGCCAAAAATTAATTAATTAATAAATTTTTTTAAAAAAAAACAAGGACCTACTGTATAGCACAGGGAACTATCTATACTAGATATTTTATAATAACCTATATGGGAAAAGAATCTGAAAAAGAATATATACGTATATATATATATATATATATATATATATATCTGCATCACTTTGCTGTACACCTGAAACTAACACAACATTGTAAATCAATTATAGTTCACTAGAAATTTTTTAAATAAAAAAAAATAAAATGGAGATGCTTGGGCCCCCTTTCCTGAACTTCTAATTAAGTCCATCCAGGACCACACTTAGAGAAACATTGATACACTGCTTGCTCACTACAGCTGAAAAACCCCTAGTCTTTAGGGGTTGGGATCCTCTTTGGGGATCCCTGTCCCTTTTTTTACATAGGCCTTAAGTGTAATCATTTTTTTAAAGGTTGAAACAGCCACCAGAAACCCAAGTTTGTTATGTGCTCTGCACTCCCCAATCAGAACCTCATGAATTCCTTTTTCCATCCTTGTCATCTAACCTGCACCAAGCAACTTCCAAGGCTTAAGAAAGGTGCACCCCCAAACAGTTTATTTACACGTCATATGTCAAATCAAACAAAGCCACATTGAGTTTTGGCTTGTCACTTAACTGGCTAAGAATCATTGGAATTTCAGTTGTCAAATCAAATCTCGGTTTTCACATCCTCTTGCCTTTTTCAGGACAAAATGGAAGAGAAAAGGTCTATATTATTTTCTTGTTTGTTGGTCTTTAAGGTCAGATTTATTAAGGTATGATTTCACTTAGTACAATGCTTTTGAAATGCATCCATGTCATTCACGTAACTTGTTCCTTTGCATTGCTGAGTAGTATTCCATCATATGGACGTACTGCAGTTTGTTTATCCATTCGCTAGTTGATAGATATTTTCTCTGTTTCTGGTTTGGGCAATTATGAGTAAAGCTTCTATACACATTTGCATACATGTCTTTGTGTGGACGTGTTTCCATGTCTCTTGGATAAAAACTTGGGAGTGGAATTGTTGAGTCATATGGTAAGTACATGTCTAATTATACAAAAAACTGCCAAACTGTTTCCAAAAAGTTTTACCATTTTGCATTCAGACCAGCAATGTATGAGATTTCCAATTGTTCCACATCCTCACCAGCACTTGATATTGTCTTTTTAAAAAAATAGCTGTTCTCGGGACTTCCCTCATGGTCCAATGGCTAAGACTCCACACTCCCAATGCAAGCGGCCCAGGTTCGGTCCCTGGTCAGGGAACTAGATCCCACATGCCATAACTAAGTTCCTGCATGCTGCAACTGAAGATCTGGCGTGCTGTAACTAAGACCTGGTGCAGCCAAATAAATAAATAAATATTTTTAAAAATAGCTGTTCTAATAGATATGGAGTGGTGTCTCATTGTGTGTATGGCTTTGAAGCAATTGTTCATGCTTGATTCAGGCACAGATATAATTGATCACTCCCATAGCAGTTGTGACAGATTCTATTTTTGTTCTCCAAAATCATGAGTCCTGTCGTGTAATTTGCAGTTTCTCTGCAGGGTCTGTTTTCCTGCCCCATTGTTGTTGGACTCAGTCATATGCTCTGCCTTAGCCTAAGGAATGTGGATGGAAGTAATAGTACTCCCGTTCTTTTTCTTTTTTTTTTTTTTTACTTTTTATTTTATATTGGAGTATAGGCAATTAACAATGTTGTGATAGTTTCAGGTGCACAGCAAAGGGACTCAGCCATACATATACATGTATCCATTCTCCCCTAAACTCCCCTCCCATCCAGGCTGCCACATAACATTGAACAGAGTTCCCTGTGCTATACAGTAGGTCCTTGTTGATTATCCATTTTAAATATAGCAGTGTGTACATGTCGATCCCAAACTCCTAACTATCCCTTCCCCACATACTTCCTCCTGGCAACCAGAAGTTTCTTCTCTAAGTCTGTGAGTCTGTTTCTGTTTTGTAAATAAGTTCATTTGTATCATTTATTTTTAGATTCCACATACAAGGGATATCATATGATATTTCTCTTTCTCTGTCTGATTTACTTCACTCAGTACGACAATCTCTAGGTCCATCCACATTGCTGCAAATGGCATCATTTCATTCTTTTTAATGGCTGAGTAATATTTCATTGTATATATATATATATATATATATATATATATACTTCTTTATCTATACCTCTGTTGATAGACATTTAGGTTGCTTCCATGTCTTGGCTATTGTAAACAGTGCTGCAGTGAACATTGGGGTGCATGTATCCTTTTGGACCATGTTTTTCTCCAGATATAGGCCCAGAAGTAGGATTGCAGGGTCATATGATAGTTCTATTTTTAGTATTTTAAGCAAGTTCCATACTGTTCTCCATAGTGGCTGTACCAATTTACATTCCCACCAACAGTGTAGGAGGGTTCCCTTCTCTCCACACCCTCTCCCGCATTTATTGTTTGTGGATTTTTTGATGCTAGCCATTTTGACTGGTGTGAGGTGATATCTCATTGTAGTTTTGACTAGCATTTCTCTAATAATTAGCAATGTTGAACATCTTTTCATGTGCCTCCTGGCCACCTGTATGTCTTCTTTGGAGAAACGTCTATTTAGGTCTTCTGCCCATTTTTTGATTGGGTTGCTTGTTTTGATGATATTAAGCCTCATGAGCTGTTTGTAAATTTTGGAGAATAATCCTTTGTCAGTCACATCATTTGCAAATATTTTCTCCCAATCTGTGGGTTGTCTTTTCATTTCATTTATGGTTTCCTTTGCTGTGCAAAATCTTTTGAGTTTAATTAGGTCCCATTTGTTTATTTTTGTTTTTATTTCCATTATTCTGGGAGACAGATTGAAAAAGATATTGCTGAGATTTATATCAGAGAGTGTTCTGCCTATGTTTTCCTCTAGGAGTTTTTTAGTGTCTGGTCTCACATTTAGGTCTTTAATCCATTTTGAGCTTATTTTTGTGGATGGTGTTAAAGAATGATCTAATTTCATTTTTTTCTTTTTTTTTTTGTTGGTCCAGTTTGCCCAACACCATTTGTTGAAGAGAGTGTCTTCCCACCATTGTGTAGTCTTGCCTCCTTTGTCATAGATTAATTGACCATAAGTGCGTGGGTTTATCTCTGGGCTTTCTATCCTGTTCCATTGATCTATATTTCTATTTTTGTGCCAGTACCATACTGTTTTGATGACTATAGCTTTGTAGTATAGTCTGAAGTCAGGGATCCTGATTCCTCCAGCTCTGTTTTTCTTTCTCAAGATTGTTTTGGGTATTCAGGGTCTATTGTGTCTCCATACAAATTTTAAGATTTTTTGTTCTAGTTCTGTGAAAAATGACATTGGTAATTTGACAGGGATTGCATTGAACCTGTAGATTGCCTTGGGTACTATAGTTATTTTGCTGATATTGATTCTTCCAATCCACGAACATGGTATATCTTTCCATATGTTTGTATCTTCTTCAATTTTTTTCATCAGCATCTTATAGTTTTTGGAGTACATGTCTTTTATCTCCTTAGGTAGGTTTATTCCTAGGTATTTTATTCTTTTTGATGGGATGGTAAATGGGATTGTTTCTTGAATTTCTCCTTCTGATCTTTCATTGTTAGTGTATAGAAATGTGACAGATTTCTGTGTATTAATTTTGTGAACTGCAACTTTACCAGATTCACTGATGAGCTTGAGTAGTTTTCTGGTAGCATCTTTAGGATCTTCTATGTATAGTATCATGTCATCTGCAAACAGACAGTTTAACTTCTTCTTTTCCAATTTGGATTCCTTTTATTTCTTTTTCAGTACTCTGGTTCTGACTCTAGCCTGTAAGTTTCCACTCATCTTTTTTTGTGTTTCTGCCATTGCCATAAGAATAAAGTGTTTTGGCTACATCATTCAACCCTCAGGCACAGGGTGTGAAAGCATAAATTTTTTTAAAGCCACTTCATTGTTGGGATGGCTCCTTATTATTATTATTATGGCAATAGCCCACGGACACAGCATATTTCACTGTATGGCAAACTCTGCTGGGTGCCTACCTATATAAATTCTTTCATTTATAAATGCTTTGAACAGATATGTCACAAAAGAAGATATATAAATGTCCAATAAGTACATTAAAAGATGTTCAAAATCATTAGTTATCAGGGAAATGCAAACCAAAACCACAATGAGATGCCATTGCATATCCACTAGAATAGCAGATATTAAAAGACCGACAATATCAAATGTTGGTGAGGATTTGGAACAACTTGAACTCTCACACATGGCTGGTGGAGTGCAAAATGGTACGACCACTTTGGAAAACTATTTGGCAAATTGTCATATAGTTAAAAAATACATCAATCACATGAGCCAGTAAGTTTACTTCTAGGTATTTACTCAAGGGTTATAAAAACCTATGTTTCCACAAAAGAGGTGTACATGAAAGTTCATAGCAGCTTTATTTATTTATTTTTAATAATATTTATTTATCTGGCTGTGCCAGGTCTTAGTTGCGGCACACGGGATCTTCTAGTGGCAGCATGCAGGTTCTTAGCTGCGCCATGTGGGATCTAGTTCCCTGAACAGGGATTGAACACGGGCCCCCTGCATTGGGAGCGCAGAGCCTTAACCACTGGACCACCAGGGAAGTCCCAGTAGCTTTATTCGTAATAGCCGAAAATTGGAAATATCCCGATGTACACCACTAGGTGAATGGATAAACAAATGTGGCATAGATACGATAGAACACTCCTCGGCAGTAAAAATGAACAAAGTATGGCTACATGCGACAACATGCATGAATTTAAAAGTATAATGAATGAAAGAAGCCAGACACAAAAGAGTCTATACTGTATGATTACATTTATTAAAAATTCTAGAAAATCCATTGTGACTGAAAACAGATCAGTGATTACCTGGGGGCTGGGGAGTGAAAGGAGGGACTAACTGCAGAGGGATGTGAGGATGCCCTTGGGGGTGATGAAATATTCTGTTATCTTGACTGTGGTGTATGCATTTGTCAAAACTCATCCAAGCACGCGCTTTCAATAGGAAGAGTTTATCGTACATGTACTATACTTCGATAAAGCAGATTACAAATTCCCTCCTCATTGTCACTAGCAGAACCCCAGTTTTGTTCAGAGTGGCAGTATGCTATCCTAGCAGACTATGTGACATGGTCTTGACCTTTGAATTGTAAGTGGAAGTCCTCTACTTGGGGCTTCCACGAAAGTTCTTTGAAAGAGGGCAAATTCAGGTGGTAAATGTCTTCTGTTGTTCCCCTCTTCCTACCCATAGTAAAGAAATGATGCTGGGCGTGCCATCCTGAAATCATGAGATGACAAGCATGAGGAACAGAAGTCATACATGAAGAATGGAAAAACAGCAGGAGCGTTAAGACTAAATAAACCAATTGTGGAACTGTCGTGTCACTAAGAAAAATAAATCCCTTCCTTGTTTCAGCCATTATGTGGCTGGTTTTTTTTTTTTTTTATTAATTACAACCAGATACAATCTCAACAGATACAGACATTCTCTGTTCATGGACCGAGCTTATGATACTAAATCTCTAACCTGTTTTCCTGACCTTCTGGACCAAGCTGTTTTAGAATCTTAATTGTTCTGGGCTGCCCTGGCTCAGGTACCGAAACACCAGCTTCTTTTCCTGGCTCAGACTCATTGATCAGCAACACGCCTGGTCCCAGCTTTTCATACACTTCCCTGAGGTGCTCAGACTCCGTTTCCAGAGCTCCCATGCAGTCACTGTGACTCTGCACGCCGTCCTAAAACTGGCAGAGTCTCTTTTCCCTCCCAGTTATTTTCTTCCCACTCAGATGACCATGACTCAGGACTTTTCTTCTTTTTCCAAAATGGAAATATTTGCATGGTTTTATTTTTCTGAGTATGAAGCTTGACTCTCTTGACATTTTCCACCACTGCTCTTCTGCCTGTGCCTTTTTCATCATAGCACTTGTCTTGGTTTTAATAATATATTATTAGTGTCTGTCTCCCTAACTAGATAGATATTAAGCTTCAGAAGGGCAAGGACCATGCCTGTTTTGTTCACATCTTTATTCCCATTACATGCAGGTGGCTACATGGTACTCCCTGAATGGTAAATGAATACATGAATGAACAAAACTTTCACATCATTTACAAGTGGCAAGCAGATCCCTAATTCATTAGCTCAGATTATTGCTCATGCCATGATCATTTTTTGAAAAAGTTACAAAACCGTGAGGACTAGGTCCACTAAAATATATATAGCAATACTAGCTAATCTCAAATGAGCCGTTACAAGTAGTCAACCATCATTTTTCACCTCAGGTTAATTTTCTGACACCTTCCTCTTATAACCTCTTACTTAGGAGATCTTATCTCCTGTTTTGTTGAGTAGATAGTGATCAACTAGTTTGAGCTCTCTCATCTATTTTCTCTTCATTTTAAAGTAATTTATTCTCTAGGGGTACTCTCTAATCTCCACTTTCAACATGGAAGGCATAGCAGTCTCTGTTTTCTCCAGATACTCTGGGATCTTGCTTCCTTAATCACCCCCTTCTATCTGCAGCAACTACAATCTCTTCCATTTATCCCTTTCCCTCTGTCCTCAGATATTCATTCATTCAACAAATATTTATTAAACACTTACTAAACACTTTGTATTGTTTTTAGGCTCTTTGAATATATCAATGAGTAAATGTTCATGGAATTTATATAGGAGTGGAGGGAGACAGACAATAAACAAGTATGTAGAGTTTTTAAGATTTAAGGAGAGAAATAAAGCAGGGGAGGAGTTTAGGAAGGGTGGTCCTGAGAGGCTTCACTCGGAAGGTAACAGAGCCTTGAATGAAGTGAGGGAACAAGTCTCACGAGTATCTGGGTGTTACGGGCTGAATTGTGTCCCCCCTCAAATTCATATGTTCAAGTCCTTACCCCCAGTACCTCCGAATGTAACCTTATTTGGAGAGAAGCCTTTCAAAGAGGAGATTAAATTAAGATGGGAGTGGGCTGGGTTAACTATAGCTGATAAAATGAAGATGGAGAATTGTCTTTTGAATTTAGCAATGGTGGCCACAGCTAGAGCAGTTTGGTGGAGTTGTGGAGTTGTGTGCCCAAAAGCCCGACTGTAGTGTGTTTGACAAGGAGAGAAGAGGAATTAAAGACAAAGAGTTCAGAGTTTCGCTGTACTGAGCAACAATGAAATGTGGGAGGTGGAAGGCGAAGTGGGGGGTTTTGCTTGTTTTGCTTTTGGACACAAGAAATTAAGAGAATGTTTGTATGCCGGTATCTTAAAAAAAAAAAAAATCTTCAGAATTTTGATGAGGTCATAGCCTCTCAGCTATAGCTGCCCAACCAGTCTTCTAAACTTTGATGCTCTTCTTTTGAAAACACTGCGAGGAATCCACAGCAGTTGGTTGTTCCTAAACCACAACTCTTATCACTTCACTCAAAAATCTTCACGGTGTCCTTAACTGCATGAAAAGTTCTAAAGCCTTAGCCGCACATTCAAATCTTCTCCAGTTTGGCCTTTTGCGGTTTTAACTCTTTCTTTGCTCTATAGTGAGGTACAAAGCATGGCAGACCAGGATCAGAAGGCTTGGATGAAAGTCACGGTTCCGTAAATAACTAGCTACGTGACTTTAGACAAATGACGTAAGTGTACCGGGCCAGGGCTCCTTCTCCTTTATCATGAGGAAGGGGCGTGTCGGGTAGACTGGATCACGTAGGTCACCGGCATCTCTAACCAGCCGTACTTCTCAACACCGTCGCGGACACACGCAGGATCGTCTCCCCAACTCACGTTGCCCCTCCAGGGACTAGCCTGCCGCTCTTCCTTTCACTTGGGACCTTCCTCTCCGCATGCAGAATCCGCCACGTAGTTAAGTGCCGCTTCCAACCAATCAAGAAGAAGTTATCTCAGACTTTTGAGGGGCATCCGCTTCCACCAATGACCTTCAACTGTTCTCTAGCGCCTCGCTTTGAGGGGCGAGGCCAACCAGCACAATGGCCAATCTGCTCTGGGGAAAGGCATTCTGGGAACTGCGGAGCTCATCAAGCGGGTAAGAAGGTTGCCGGGAGGAGCGTTTCTCATTGGTAACCGCGTCCGGAAGAGGGCCGGGCCTCGGGCTAAGGAAATACAATTTGATTGGCAGGCCTGCTGTTGACAACCGGGGAAAGCCCACCTTCTCCAACAGGACAAGACTGGGAGCCCAGAGTGGCAGAGGCCGCAGCCAATCAAAGAGCAGATTCGCGGAAAGTTTGCTCAATGGGCGATGTCCGAGGGAGGCTGTCACTCAGGTGGCGGTGGCTGAGGCCGGGCTAAGACGTGGCCTGAGGAACGCGGCTGGAAGTCCTGACCGTCGGGGCGGCGGCTGGGGTCCCTAGCGCGTCCTCGCCCTGGTCCGGGGCTCCAGGCGGCGGGAGAGGCGGGCGCCGGCGGCTGCACCTCCATGCCCGCGCGCGGGGCGGGCCGCTGATGGAGCGCGCCGCCCGCCCGGGGTCGCTGGCACGAGCGCTGCTGCTGCTTCTGCTGCTGCCGCCGCTTCAACTGGGGCTCGTGACGGGGACGGTGGCCGCGCGGCGCGCTTCCGACCTCCCCGCATCGACAGTGGAGGCGGCGTTCGGCCTGGGGGCCGCGGCCGCTCCAACCTCGGCCGTGCGGGTGCAGGCGGCGGGCGCCGTGACTGCGGCGGAGGTGACGGTGGAGGACGCCGAGGCGCTGCCGGCGGCCGCGGGGGAGCAGGAGCCGCGGGAGCCGGAACCGGACGACGAGGCCGATCTTCGGCCGTGCCGCAGGTGAGGGGCGCGGGCAGAGCACCCGGACCGCTGACCCCGGGAGTCTCCTTGTTTATGCGCGTGCGCCGCGGAGGATCTGGTGGCCGCGGTCCCCCCGCTCGGCCACGGTCTCTCGCTGGCGGAGGACTGCTGCTGACCTGGGGGAGAGCGCGGGGCCGCCTTCCCATCCCCTGGACCGGAGACTGGCCTCGGTCCGCTCCCCAGCGCCCGATTCTAGCTCCCAGGCGCAAGTAGCATCCTCGAAGTTACCTGGAGGATGCTCGGAGAATGGAGGTCGAGGTGGGAAAGAAATGTCACTTTCCCTCTTGCATTGCTTTCGAGCTTTACTAGTACCCCAAGGAACTTACAGACCCCATTTTTTTTCTTTCGTGAATTACTTTATGTCTGTGCTGCTGTGACAGCTGTTTGGGGAAAGGACTTAACAAAGAGATTTCAACGTTTCCCTTTAAACATATCCCTGTAGTGCCCACGGACCAGGGTTGAGATCAGTATTTCTGTAATTGAGGTCTGCGGAACACCTGAATCAGAACCACCTGGGGATGCTGGTTAACTGTACAGTTTTCTAAGTCCGACTCCAGATTTACTGAATTAGACTTTCTCAGGGTGAGAACCTGGAATCTGCAAATTTAACACGCACTCCAGACAATTCTTGCTTGAACACACTAAAGTTTAGGAGTTATGGGTGTGTTCTTGAATTTTGGTAGTTCTTTGATATTTATAGGGTTTACTGTATAAACATTTAATATAAGGCTGTCTTGGTTGAGTTGCTTCATCTCCTTAAAAACGTTACTTCATGATACATGTTTTAAAGCACTTTTAAAAGTCTGGACACAAATGTAAGGCATTTTAATGGTAAAGTATTTTGCAGATGGCTCATCTTAGCACACCCAGGGAGAAAGTGATTTAATAAATGGAATGATAACAGGAGCATTAGGTAAATTAATCCAGAATCTGGATTAGAAAGTATTGTAAATTTACAATGTGGTAATTACTAGATTATGACAAATTAGGTTTACATTTTCAGTTAACTATCAGAACCTTGATATTTTGCCTGGAGACTACCATAACTAGGATAAGTACTAAAATTCTAGACGCACCCCTTGAATGTTTATACGTAGATGTTTTTAAAGTGGCAGACGTCTGGCAAAATTTTCTTAGGTTTTGCTAATGAGTTAGCTATCCAGAAAAAGTCTTTTTGTTTATCTTAAAGAAACTTCTGAAGCACTTGCTCAAAGTAAGTTACATGAAGTAGAGAAACATGTTTCATTTTTCTTAAAATACACATCCACTGCAGCAGGTATTTATTGGCACTTAAGAGGCCCCCAGGATGCCCTGGGGTTACAGAGGTGAGGCAGATAGCCCTTGCCCTCCAGGATAGAAGATAAGGCTAGAAAAATAGGTTGGGGCACATCGTATATATACAGCCATGTGCTAATAACATCGTCATCACTTGGGAACATGTTAGAAATCCAGAATCAGGCACCGCCCAGATCCACGGAAAGAGTTACCTGCGTTTTAACAAGATCAGCATCGATTCACATACACACTACAGTTTGAGAAGCCTTGGTGTAGAGTATCTCGAATGCCAGACCTGATTGAAGTTTGTGCTTAAGGAATATTTCTCCAGCAATGCTGTGTACTGAAAACTTGAGGAAGGGATACCAAAAGGAGCGTGTTATAGCGGTGCCGATGAGAGGTGTACTGTCCAGTGGATATAGAACAGAAGAGGTAGATTTGAGAGATAGGAAGCAGAACCTTGGTTCCTGGCAAAGGAATTGATTCCTCCTCCCTGGGTACCGCTGTCTGAAGATAGAGACGGGGTGGCTAGAAGGTGAGAGCACAGGTGGGAAAGTGGAAAGATTTAGGGGAGCAGGGAGGAAAAGGTAAGGGGTTTGGTGTTGGACATGGTGACTTGGAGGTGCTGGCGGGACATCCAGAGGGAGAGATTAGGTAGGAAACAAGCGACTGCAGTTGGAGAGACGTCAGGGTGAATGGTTGAAACTGAGTGAAGAGGAGACTCATTATAAACATCTCAGGAAATGCCTTATGTTTTAGAGAAGATGAGCCAGCAAAGGAGACAAAGATACAGCTGGCTGGGCTGGAGGCGTAGGGCGAGGACTGAGAAGATGAGGGATTTGGATTGAACACAATTATAGAAGGAGTTAGAGTCATCCTTTGGGGGAACTCCCTGGTGGTCCAGTGGTTAGGACTCTGCGCTTCCACTGCCCAGGGAACTAAGATCCTCCAAGCCACGCTCTGCAGCCAAAACAAAAAGCAGAGGTTCATCCTTTTTGGCTCCACTTCCTTAGTCCCTCACTGTTAAACCTGATGGGACCTCTGCCTCTGATCTTCTTTATACATTCAGAGGGTGGGAGCCTATACAGACAGGTTGGAAAAGAAAGGAATGGAAGAGGAGGCGAAGGTAGTTGGCAAGCAAGAGGACCGCTTCTTTCTCAGAAAGAAGAGTGAAAGTAGAGGAATTTTGCCTGCCGGAGAGTAAGTGATCTTTGGCAAACAGAAGTGGCTGCGAAGAGCTAGGCCAGGGTTTAAGGGTCTGCCTGGTAACTTAAGGTAGTGTGGAAAGTTTGAGAAATCTTGAGGAAGTAAACTGATAGCATCAACAAGAGATAAGTATGCAATGTTGGTAAAACTTTTGTTTCTAAGTGCTTTTCAGAAAAAAGTAAAAAAGGGAATATCAGTTCTGTAATAATAGACCAATATCCTGTTTATTTAAAGAAGGACGATTAGGGGACCAAATTTGGATTAACCAAGCCTTTACTGCAAACAGCTGTGAAAAACCATGGTCCTTGCAAAACTTTTTAAAAGAGGGAGATGGGGAACGAAGGTCTTTGTTTTTGCATGTTGTCTTTTGATGCCAAGAAGCAAAGTGAGACTCGCTAGTCCATTTTTTTTTTTTTTTCTCTTCATGGAATTTTCATTGGTTTCAGTCTAAACGCTTACTCTGCATCTCAAACATGTGAATGAGTGAATAAACTACTTTTTTCCCCCCTTTAAAAAGTAGCTAAAATAAACTTGTTTTTCTAGTAGCGGTCTTGTCAGTGCTTGTCCTGTTAAATATTACATTTAGTTGAAATGTAAATGAGATGGTCAGTGCAGAAAGTTGGGAAGAAAGTCAAAATCTCACCTCGCTGTTTGGTTTTACGCACGCACGTTGGCATAAGTTACGAGTTACCAGTTTTCCGACTTCAGCACAAATAACAAGCTGCAAAGTGTCACTTGGGGTTCTTGTGATGGGATGAGCGTCTTCATATTGACATCTGACAACCCCGGAGGTCGTAAAGCACTAGTTTTAACTATGACGCTAATTTGTAAAGTATGTGTTCCTTTTGCCTCTGATTTCCCTCTAACAAAAGTATTACTAAATTTGACATTCATCTATGGTGCTTCTTTAACTTGTGCATCTGTAACCTGAAAATACTTTGCAAATGTAAGATGATTTAATTTTATTTATTTATTTATTTATTTATTTTTGCGGTACGCGGACCTCTCACTGCTGTGGCCTCTCCCGCTGCGGAGCACAGGCTCCGGACGCGCAGACCCAGCGGCCATGGCTCACGGGCCCAGCCGCTCCGCGGCATGTGGGATCCTCCCGGACCGGGGCACGAACCCGTGTCCCCTGCATCGGCAGGCAGACTCCCAACCACGGCGCCACCAGGGAAGCCCTTTATTTATTTTTTATACAGCAGGTTCTTATTAGTTATCTATTTTATACATATTAGTGTATATATGTCAGTTCAAACCACCACCACCCCCCGCCACTTTCCCCCACCTGGTGTCCATACGTTTGTTCTCTACATCTGTGTCTCTGTTTCTGCCCTGCAAACCAGTTCTTCTGTACCATATTTCTAGATTCCACATATATGCGTTAATGTATGATATTTGTTTTTATCTTTCTGACTTACTTCACTCTGTATGACAGTCTCTAGGTCCATCCATGTCTCTACAAATGACCCAATTTCGTTCCCTTTTATGGCTGAGTAATATTCCATTGTATATATGTACCACATCTTCTTTAACCATTCATCTGTCGATGGACATAGAGCTTGCTTCCATGACCTGGCTATTGTAAATAGTGCTGCAGTGAACATTGGGGTGCATGTGTCTTTTTGAACTATGATTTTCTCAGGGTATATGCCCAGTAGTGGGATTGCTGGGTCATATGGTAATTCTATTTTTAGTTTTTTAAGGAACCTCCATACTGTTCTCCATAGAATTCCCTTTTATTTCTTTCTCCTCTCTGTCCTTTTACAAATTGATCTGATCTGAATCAATGGTACAGAAATCTGTGGTCTTCCTCAGATCTTCAGATTCATAATCAAGCCTTTTTTTTTTTTAAACTAAAATGACCATTGAATAATAGAGTCTTAGGATACACTGTTGAAAGGGAACTCAGTTATCTGCTCACTTTTCTGACCCCAGACTTTTAAAGTTGACTACAAATGACACTGAAAAAAGAATTTGTGCATAAGTATCAAGGCAGTCTGTAAGCCAAAATAAACATGCTTTAGGTGAGTAATGGATTATCCTTCCTGTCTATAATTGTCTTTTTTTTAAAATTTTTTTAAAGTTTTGGCTGCGTTGGGTCTCCATTGCTGTGCGCGGGCTTTTCTTTAGTTGCCGCGAGTGGGGTCTACTCTTCTTTGCGGTGCATGGGCTTCTCATTGCCGTGGCTTCTCTTGTTGCAGAGCACGGGCTCTAGGTGCACGGGCTTCAGTAGTTGTGGCTCGCGGGCTCTAGATCGCAGGCTCAGTAGTGTGGCTCACGGGCTCTAGAGCGCAGGCTCAGTAGTTGTGGCACATGGGCTTAGCTGCTCCGCGGCATGTGGGCTCTTCCCGGACCAGGGATCGAACCTGTGTCCCCTGCATTGGCAGGCAGATTCTTAACCACTGCGCCACCAGGGAAGCCCCTATAATTGTCTTTTTAGCTTAACTGGCGCCTGGACTCTGGATATGTGACAGGATTGAGGAAACGGTTCTGTATTCACACGCCGGGGTGCAGAAGGCGACCTGTCTTTATCAGCTGCTGTGAGCTGTGGCTTCCACGTGGTCCTTCATTTCCTAAATACTGCCTGGAAACTCCGTCTGCTTTTTTTCTTTTTTTGTAAGAGAGGAGCTGCCTGTACATTTTTATTACAAAAGGTTTTAAAATACAGAAAGGAGAGCTGGTAGGTTTCAGAACTAAATGTGAGAGGGGAGATTAATTTTTAATTTTTTTCACCCTGCTCTGTCACTAACCATTTTATTTAAAAGGTTTCCTAGAATAAAGCAGAAAAAGTGCTTCGAAGAATGTTTTAATCTAACTGAAAAAGGATATCTGCCGCTCTCGTGGTTTATAACATTGAAAACTTAGATTGTATTTCTTTAAGGTTTAGGTGATATGTCAAAGTTATACAGTTAGTAATTTTTGGCATTATATTTGTTTGGATTTGGGGCATGGCTAGTCTTGTGACAGGTTTAAATAAAGGAAGTTTGATTCGAAGATTTACTTAGTAGGTGAGGACTAAGAAGTAAAGTCCAATTAGTATGTTTGTTTTTCAACAAGAATATATGCTTCCTTGAGTGAGAGCATGTATTTTAGGAAGAGGATTCTTGGTTACATCAAAAGAGCAGATTTAACCCAATCACATTTTTAACTTTGTGACTTTTTTTTTCCCACAACAGGAAATGCACAATTTTAAAATAAGCAGTTGTTACTGTAGAAACCATTTAATTGATACAATGTTCTACTGTCACCTGCATCTGTTTCACCTGGGAAATTTATACAGGCATTAAGACCCCTTCAAAGTTACTGTATGAAGGAATTCAGCATTTACTTATCAGACTCAGATAAACTTAATTGTAAATAGCCAGGTATTCTGGGTGACAGAAGTCAGAGCAAACAAATCTTTTAAAAAATTGGGTATTCATTGTGGCCTAAGGTCATTTCTGCTCAGTTAAGGGCAAAATCAAAGCAGTAACAGGATATGTGGCATCTTGATGAGACTTCTGGAAGGAATAAAAGCTGTACATTATAGTAATATAGGAGTTGCCACTTATGCAGACATATAGCTAACAGAACGATAGAGGTAAAAACCCTGAAATTTATGCTTCAGAATTCTGTCCAAAACCTCTTATTTTGGTGCCTTAGGCAAGTCACATCTTCTCACATCTTTCTTAGCTTCTTTTTTGTTTTTGTTTTATGTGAATAGTAGTATCTGCCCTAGCAAGACTTATTCATTCAACAAACATTTATTGCATTTTATTAGGGGCTCTGCACTGTTAGGTGCTGAGGGTAGATAAATGGGCCCCTGGGCTGTCCTTGAGTCCCCAGGCCTGAGAGGGAGATACAGGTGTTAAAGAATTAGCTGTACTAGAATGGATGAAAAGTGACATAAGAAGAGTTTGAGAGTGTAGAGCATGGAGACGTCAAGTGAGTGAGTCCTTGAAAGTGAAGTGTCAAGGACAGTCTCAGCTGCAGGGATGACGTGAGCAAGGGCTCAGAGCAGTGGTTTCTGAGCCAGGGCTCCTAGACCCCTATGCACCTGCCTCTGCGGGATCCGTGAGATTGTCCTTATTTTCCAAATAACCTAATGGAAATTGGACATTCACTGAGGAGAAGGCTAATTAAAAAGTCAAGTTTCTCAGTTTTGAACTGGAATTACACCAAACTTAATTAGTAATTTTAGCTGCTTCTTTCCAGAAGTCTTGAATATTTTGATTGGTACTTAAATAGTTCCTCTAAAGATGGGGGGAATTCATAGGAAGTGATGTTTTAGGGGCACATGAAATCATTGAAGACATGCGACAAAAACCAAATTAAAAAGGGAACTTTGTTCAAAAGGTTAGAAACCTAGGTTATGCCAGATTATGTGCCGTACCAAGCAGTGTGGCCTTTATTCATTGGCACGGGGAACTTCGGAAGTTTATCAGATCTCTATATTATAGAAACAAAACTGTTGGGAAAAAAACAAACAAACAAAAAAAAACAAAAAAACTGTCGGAAGAGCAAGGGGGACGAGACCAGGGGCAGGAAGTCTTTTTTTTTTAATTAATTAATTAATTAATTAATTAATTTTGGCTGCATTGAGTCTTCATTGCTGCACGCGGGCTTTCTCTAGTTGCGCCGAGCGGGGGCTACTCGTTGTTATGGCGTGCAGGCTTCTCATCGTGGTGGCTTCTCTTGTTGCAGAGCACGGGCTCTTGGTGCGTGGGCTTCAGTAGTTGTGCACACGGGCTCAGTAGCTGTGGCTCACGGGCTCTAGAGCGCAGGCTCAGTAGTTGTGGCACACGGGCTTAGTTGCTCTGCGGCATGTGGGATCTTCCTGGACCAGGGATCGAACCTGTGTCCCCTGCATTGGCAGGCGGATTCCCAACCACTGCGCCACCAGGGAAGCCCGGCAGAAAGTCTTTTGAAGATGTTCTAATGAGACATGTGGATCTGTTGTAGGACAAGGGCAGTGAGACTGAAGAAGAATGAAAAGATTTAAAGGAAGCTACAGAAATAGAACCCAGAGTACATGACTGTTGTCTAAATGTAGAGGGTGAGGGAGGAGGCGGATCTGATTTCTGATCTAGATGTTCAGTGATGGGATGGATGCAGAAAGCTGGGAGAGAGAAGGGAAGTTTTCTGAAGGCTTTGTGGTGATGCCCTGCTGAAAATGCAGAGCTAGTGTTCTTATATATACATAAGACATACGCATATTTTATTGTTGGATTTTTTCTTTGTTTTGAAAATGAAAGTTAGAAGTTTACCGTTCTTCTCTGTATATACCTCTAGCACAAGTAACTACATACTCAGAAAAAATACAGCTTTTGTATTTGGTTATAAGTAGCTGTCAGATTACACATAGAGTAAGCGGCGGGCTTTGGATAAAGCTGGAACTCCTCGGCCTGCTTGTTAGAAATTGAGAGCTGTCAGGATGGCAGGTGAGGACGGGGCGAGGACTGGGCCAGAATCGGAGGCAGCCAGTGTCCCAGCTGCCGCTGCAGGAGTGACCCTGATGAGGGGATGAACCTGGCCATCGGATGAGGTCATTGCAAACCTTTCCTGAGAGGAGCTTTGAAGCATGGGGTTATGGGTGAGAGAACAGTGCTTGCTGTTGAATCATCCAAACAGATGCCTTTGTAAAGCGAAGCAATGTGTTAAGTGAGAGAAGTTTCAAAACGGATTGCTGACAGAGTTGATCAATAGGCCGTCTTCATCCAGGTAATGGATTATTTTTTTTACTCCTAGGCAATAGCCCTTTGAGATAAATCACTTCTTGCCAGACTGACCTTATCCTGAGACTCACCTCAGGTACTTGTTAAGCTATCGTCTCCCAACCCTGTTCTGGGGAGGGGACCTGTGAACCTTCACTGGTTTTTAACAAGCACTCCAGATTATTTTGATAATCAGGCAAATTTGAGTTATGCTGAGCTGAGTGAAATAGTCCTGTTTTACCTGTGAAAAAGCAATTCGAATGGAGCCGTGAGCAGAACAAGAGCAGAGCCATGGGGCTGGGCACACAGGGCTGACTTCAGAGCTCCGATTCTTTCCACAGGAAATGCTGCTTCTGCAGTTCCTTTGATCTTTAAATAAGTTTTGCTCATAGAAACCTCCAAATAGGGCGAGTGGCTCGTGGGGGGCTAAAGGGCCTTAGATTCTCCCTGTTTTTTGGTGGGGGGCGGTGGCAGGCTCATTATTCAGCTCGCACCGATGTTTGTTCTAAATGCCATATCTTATTGCCACCTCTGACTGTCCTGCATACACCCCGAGGACTTTGTTTTTCAGCAGTGTCTGTCTCCTTGATGCTTCTCTCAACCAACAGTATGTCAGAGCATCTCTCTCCAGGAATGTGATAAGGTCTAACAGTCTAAATCGTTACATATCTCCTTGGCCCAGTGATGCTGCCCAGTTCCAGCCGCGGCAGAAGGGGAAACTCCCTTCCAGAGACGTGCTTGGGACAAAGCACATAACTTGTAGCAGAGGAGAATGAAGAATTTTTCTTCTTGATATCTGACAGGGTTTGTTATGGGAGTTTCTGTTATTCCCATTAAGAGAGATGAAAAGAATTAAGGATGCGCCTTTCAAATCAAAGAACCAGATTATACTAAATATCAATAGCAGTTAAGAGGGTGATGTACTTAATTGTTCCTGCCCGCATGTTTGTCTTTCTTTCAATTATTGCTAGAATTCACACCTATTCTCTAAATATAGTAGTGCATCACCTGGAAATATCTTGTTTATTTTAAAAAGCAGAATCTTTGACTCAGTTAAACGCACCTCACATTATAGGTTTTCAGTGATAGTTAGATATTAAACTCCAAATTACTTATTAAAATGTGTTTTATATATACATAAGACACATGCATACTTTATTGTTGGGTTTTTCTCTGTTTTGAAAATGAAAGTTAAAATTTTACCGTTTTTCTCTGTATAAACCTCTAGCACAAATAACTGCATATTCAGAAAAAGTGTAGCTTTTTCGTTGTTGTTGTGAACAGTGGAATGCCTAGCATGATTAAATGAACAACATTGGTTCTGGCTTTTTAAAAAATAGCATCTGAAGTGTTCCAGTGGTCTCCTTAATTCTTCATGGGTTACACTTTGCATATACTAAGTTTTGTCTCAATTAGAGGGTTTTTCATTCCACCATTTATTTATGGTTAATGATTATTGAACAGAAAAATTGGATCTTTCTGCAGTAGGACTAGGAAAGAGTTGACTTGGCTCCGAACCCTTGATCTCTAACTGAATTAGAGTCGATTGCTTTTATGTGTAAATTGGCACATCTAAGGTATGAGGTTTTTCTTTGGAAATTTTATTGAAGTATAGTTGATATACAATGCTATATTAATTTCTTCTGTGTAGCAAAATGACTCAGATGTGTGTGTGTGTGTGTGTACATATATATATATATGTATATATATGTACACACACACGTGTATATTCTTTTCATATTCTTTTCCATCCTGGTTTTTCAGGTATGAATTTTTTTATACCCTTCATCATAACATAATTTTCTGGCTCATATTCTCCTCCTCATCCAACTCCCAGTAGATCTCTTTAGAATGCATGGTAATGCATGGGGAAAGGAGTCGAGTTGTCCCTTTTCTTTTGGTGTGTTATTGAAAATTACTGGTTTGTAGTGTGGCAAAAAATCTTTATTTTCACAGTTTAGACTGAGTTACCATTTGAAAAATTCAAAGTGAGAATTAGTGTATAGTTGGGGAACTAAATTAACATTTTTATTCACTGATAAGTTTATTCATTTGCTAAACAGTTAAGTTCTTTGAAAGGTTTCAAATGAGTGTACTTGAACTGGTTTGTCTTAATCGACTTGTAGCTTTACTTTGAATTTGTATATATTGTATATGAAGTAGGATAGATAAAAGTTACATTTTATAACCTGAACCAGGAACATAACTATATGTGTTTGGAATTTGCATGGTCTTTCCGAAGCAGGCAGATATACCTAACAAATTCCTAGAACAGTTATTCAGCAAACCCTTTCATTCCACAAATATTTATTGAGAGCTTGTCGTGTATCTGGGGTATATGTTCCAGGATGCAAAGGAACAGTAGCTGCAAAGTCCCGGAGGAAAAATCATGCGTGATGTGTTTGAGGAATTGGGGGTATCAGTCTGGGGATATTGATTTTGGATATGTGCACTTTGAGAAGCCTGTAGGACAATCTGAATCTGGCAGGCAGTGGGGCTTCCCTGGTGGCGCAGTGGTTGAGAGTCCGCCTGTCAATGCAGGGGACATGGGTTCGAGCCCTGGTCCGTGAAGATCCCACATGCCGTGGAGCAGCTAAGCCCGTGCACCACAACTACAGAGCCCACGTGCCACAACTACTGAAGCCCGTGCGCCTAGAGCCCGTGCTTCACAGCAAGAGAAGCCACCCCAACGGGAAGCCTGCACGCCGCAACGAAGAGTAGCCCCCGCTCGCCGCAAATAGAGAAAGCCCGCGCGCAGCAACGAAGACCCAACACAGCCAAAAATAAATAAATAAAATAAATAAATTTATTAGGAAAAAAAAAAAATCTGGCAGGCAGTTTCATATGTATGCCCAGAGTTCAGGGAAGGGGCCTGGAACCAGAGATACAAATTTAGAAGTTGCCAGTATATAGATGATATTTTCATCTATGAGACCACCAAAGAAAAGTACGTGTAGGTAGAGAATATTTTCAGAGATAGGAGAGATGAGGAGGGACCAGAAAATGAAACTGAGACGAGGAAGCATAGAACTAAGAAAAAATAATCAGGAGAAGATGGTGCCCTGGAAGCCGCGTGAAGAGTGGTTGATAGAGGATAAACAACAGGGTCCTACTGTGTAGCACAGGGAACTATATTCAATATCCTGTACTAAACCATATTGGAAAAGAATGTGAAAAAGAACACACACACACGTATGTATAACTGAACCACTTTGGTGTACACCAGAGACTAACACAACCCTGTAAATCAACTGTACTTAAATTTAAAAAAAACCCAAAACTTAAGTGAAAAAACATCAATAAAATAGAAAAAAAAAAAAGAGAGTAGTTGATGGAGAGCAGGGGAAGTAGCTGATCACATGCCGCTGGATGGTCAAGTGAATGGGATTTGTCAGTGTGAAGGTCAGTGCTGAGTACCACAGGAGCCTGTCCACGAAGGGGTAGAGGGAAAAACTTGACTAGAAATAGTTCGGCACAGAAAGGGGAGAGGATTTGGAGACACAGACTACATAACAACTCTTTCAAGGAGTTTTGTTCCAAAGGGGGGCGAGAAATGGATTTGGAAGCTGGAGCGGGGAGAATGGATCATTATATTTAATCTGGTTTGGTTTTTAAGTTGGGGGACGTAATGGCAGGTTTGAAGGCTGAGAGGAATGCTGTGTTGGAGAGGGAATAATTGATGGGAGAGCAAGAGGAGAGGTTTTTGAGGAGTGAGTCCCTGTGTATGCACAAGGAGATACCTATTGCCTAAGTGGAGTGTTGGTAGTGGATGGAGTCGTGGACAATTCACCAGCAGTAAGAGGAGGGGGAGGTAGATTTCATGGGTCCACGTGCTGATACATGGAGAGATGGGATGGTGGGATCTCTTTTGATTATTTCTGTTTTCCTTAGTAAACACCTCTCTAGGAAGCACAGTCCCTGAGATGCACGAGCTTGGAAGAGCTATGGTAGGAAGTTTGAGGGCAAAGGCAAAATGAAATCGTTAACCTAGGACAGTGGGAGAGTGGATAGACTAGGGAAACGTGTTATGACTCTAGAGCATCATTCGAGCCCTTTTGACGTTGATGGTCATGAGTAGAGTGACACCAGTCAGCATGGTTATATTTTTCCTGAACCGCACAGATGCAAGATTGAGCGAAGGCAGAAAGTTTAACTGAACCAGGGTTGGAGTTCTGCTAGTTCAGTGTGAGATGTAAGAGATCGGGTAGGGAGTTGAGGGCGTGAGCAAGGAAGTGCTTAAAATGAAGGTCTGTGGGAACTTCCCTGGTGGTCCAGCGGTTAAGACTCCAGGTTTCCACTGCAGGGGGCGCGAGTTCGATCCCTGGTCGGGGAACTAAGATCCCGCATGCTGCACGGTGCAGCCAAAAAGTAAAAAAAAAAAAAAAAAAAAAGAAGGACTATGGAATTTAAACTGGATAAGAAAGAAGTGAAGGCATAATGGTAGTGAAGTTCAGGGGAACAGTGGTAGGATCAGTGGCTGATAGGGTTCTGGTGGGGTCAGAGGTTTTTTGGAGTCAAGGAAGTAGAGGAGGTGAGCTGGAAAAGAGGGGTTGGTATGCTTGAAATTTCAGTGGGACAGGGAAGTTGTGATTGGTAATGACGAGGGCTTAGGGACTGAGGCGAGGTAGGCAGATAATGAAAACCCACAGAACATGTTAACAGTGACAGTGAACCAGGAGCCAGAATCCTCAAGGGATGGGGCTAGTGACCCAAGGGTCAGTAGACAATTATTCGAAGGAGTAATGGATAGAATGACCTGAACCCGAGGACTTTTAGAGAGGAGAGAAAGAAAATAGTTCAGAAATGGTAGCGAGGCACAAGGAGTATGCCTACTCCATCACTGGGCCTGGTAAGGGTTATGGAGAAGAAAATTCTCATAGCTTCTGAAGCAGTATCCTCAGGGAGAGCCAGGTTTCTGTCAGAGCAAGAAGGTAAGTGAACATTCAGGGGACACTGTTTCAGGGCGAAGGCTTTAGGAGTTGAGGACATGGAAGAGGACAGAGCAGGCCATGTCGAATTCCATGTGGGGATTAGAGTGTGGGAAGGAGGGGTGACCTCGGAGTCTGGGGCTTTTCATAAGTGGAACAGACCCATAAAGGGCATAGTGCAGTTGTCTCGGAGGGCTCAAGACAGAGAGTGGTGGAAAGGCTACAAGTGTCGTGAGGAGGTGCTCCCCCGCTTACAGAGAGAGGCCTGCGGAGAGGCTGGTTCCTTTGAGTGTAATGTCTTCGATATCTTTTTAACTCTGTCCTATTACTTTTCAAATTTACAGATCCTTAGTGATTATCAGCACTTTAGATGGCCGAATTGCTGCCTTGGATCCTGAGAACCATGGTAAAAAGCAGTGGGATTTGGACGTGGGATCTGGTTCCTTGGTGTCATCTAGCCTTAGCAAACCGGAGGTAAGAATTTTCTGTTATATGTTGACGGGAAAACTTAGTTAAAATCATCAATTGCTGCTATTAATAGTAGGTATTTGCTTAGAGAGCTGTGGCTCAGGGTCCGATTGCCTAAGTGCAGGGCATGTCTGTCTCTGACAAGCTATGTCCCCTTGGGGCATTTACTTAACTTTTCTATTCCTCAGTTTCCTTCCTGTAAAATGAGGTGGGTAATGTCACCTACTTCTTAGGATTGTTTTGGGCATGGAATGAGTTAATTATATAAATGAGTAATCGAGGATACTATCTGCTGTATCAGTAAATCTCATTATCTGAGCTGTAACATGATCATAATTTCTTCTTCTTATTATTACCATCCTCCTCCTCATCATTATCACAGTGTCCCTAGACATAATAAAACAAATATAAGTAACTGTGTTTTAATAGTTAGGAATGCATGCTGCAAAATCCCATAAATTATTCACTACATTTTCCCTCAGTTGTACATCCTAATTGTAAACATAATTCACCTGAAGTTTTCTTGGAGTGTAATTTTAGACGAAACGGATTATTTGCAAAAAAAGAGACCTTGCTTCCAAAACTACTCTGGCATATGACTCCAAAACTTGGGCAGGTGACTTAGCCCCTCAGAGCTTTAGTGTCACCATCAGTAAAGTAAGGACACTGCCCACCTTGATGAGGGGCAGGTTGGGGGCTGTGTTTATTTATTTTTTAAAATAATTTATTTATTTTGGACTGCGTTGGGTCTTCGTTGCTACACACAGGCTTTCTCTAGTTGCAGCGAGCAGGGACCACTCTTCGCTGCGGTGCACGGGCTTCTCATTGCAGTGGCCTCTCTTTGTTGTGGAGCACGGGCTCTAGGCACGCGGGCTCTAGAGCGCAGGCTCAGTAGTTGTGGCGCCCGGGCTTAATTGCTCCGCATCCTGTGGGATCTTCCCGGACCAGGGCTCAGACCCGTGTCCCCTGCGTCGGCAGGTGGATTCTTAACCTCTGCGCCACCAGGGAAGCTCGGGGCTGTGTTTAAATGAGGGAAGTCTAGACTCCCCTCATTTAAAATCAGCCCCCAACCTGACCTTTTGTCTAGACTCTAATAGATTAAATCTCTCTCCTTTTCTGGAGCTTTACCCTCTTGTTTAAATCATTTAAAATAAGTCCCTCATTTGAGTTACGACTGCTGACGTGGAAGCAGTCGCCTGTTTTCCAGAATACCCGCAGCCTTCTACCTTGTCCCTATGGGATACTCCCTAGGGTACTCTTTTTTTTCCCTTTCATCATCAGTCTTTCCCTTTCAGAAAGCTTCTTAGCTGGTATCAAGTTTGGAAAAGACAAAACCTAACATGAGGGGCTTGAGAATGACCTGATCAGTGGGGATGGAATTTTCTGATGGGAAAACTGCTCCCAGTGACCCCGCTGCTCTCTAGAAAATCCAGCCTGGATTCCTTTCTGGGGCACCCGGGCAGGTACTTAGGGCGATGGCACTGCCAAGCCTCCACACTCGCTGTGTGCTAAGCCTTGACTAGACTTTCAGAGTGCCTGTTGCCAACCGGACAGTATACCGGAAACATCTGCGGAGAATCGTGAACTTGTGAATTATTCATACAAATAACACTTTGATTGTAAATTGCCTTAAAAAGTTTGAATTGGATGTCATAGTCGTCAAATGAATTACTACTCAGACCTGAATATTCATTTATTTGTGTCCTCCTGAGATTATGCTTGGGTATGCACATTTTGCTTTATTTTCAAACTAGACATGAAAGGTGATGAGCAAAATCAGAAGATTGTAAGCTGTTTACATCTGAGGTAATATTATAGTGTGTTGTAGTGGTGCAAAGCATGTGTGTTTCTATAAACTAAAATATGCACACTCACAAGAACATAAATTGCATGATATGACAAATAGTCGTAATAACCTGAGTGCCATTGAGCATGTTTAAATTATAAGCAGCTAGTCGAGCTTGAAGATTTTCTTACAACAGCAATTATATTAGCTGTTTTTTAAACTACAGTTGAATATTCTCACCATCCCCAGTCCTTACCATTTTCTGTGGTTTGTTAGGGCTCTCTTGTTTTAAGTCTCCTTCTTCCTACTCACTCCCAACCCTTGATCTTTTGGGTAGAATGCTTTGAAATGTTGAATTGCAAGCATATTTTAAAAGTTTGTGTCACCTTTACACAATAAATGAAAAGCTCACTGACCACTTTCCATTTCAGGAAAAGAATTCTGAGACCTCTTTGCATTATCTAGGTTCTAATTTCCTACTTTACACACAAAAAAATTTACTAGATCGCTACTGCCCCAAGTTCTTGGGACCATTTCTTGAGACTGTGTGTTTACTGTGTAGATATGCTAATGACAGCATTGTTCCCAGAGCTGTAATATACACACAGTGTACTTTACACACAGTGTAATCCTCACAGCCATCCTCCTGAGGTTGATATGCTGGTGTCATTTTACAGAAGAGGAATACAAGCTCAGAGAAGTTATTTGCTTGAAGTCACAGACCGACTAGATGGTAGAGCTGGGATTAAACCAGGCTTGCCTGACTGTACTCCACTCCACCTGCTCTGGAGCTCTTTCTACATCTTGTTTGTTCCTCCCCTTTACAACTCAGGCTGTTCATCCAGTACAGTGGATCTCAAACTTTATGGTTTCAGGACCCTTTACATTCTTAAAAATTACGAAAAGATCCAAAGAGCTTTCTTCCCCATGGGTTATATCTATCTAAACGTAAGGCATATTAAAAATTAAAACAGAAATTTAAAAAACACTTACTATTAGATTATTTTTTTAAATGAACCCTGTTGCATTGCACGTAGCATAAATAATATATTTTTATGAAGAATAAGTGGGGACTTCCTTGGCGGTCCAGTGGTTAAGAATTCACCTTCCATTGCAGGGAGTGTGGGTTCCATCTCTGGTCAGGGAGCTAAGATCCCACATGCCTTGGGGCCAAAAAACCAAAACAGAAGCAATATTGTAACACATTCAATGAAGACTTCAAAAATGGTCCACATCAAAAAATCTTTAGTAAAAAAAAAGAAAGAAAGAAAAAGTGTATTTCCCCAAAAAATAATTTAATGAGAAAAGTGGCATTGTTTTATGTTTTTGCAAATCTCTTTAATTTCCAGTTTAATAGAAGACAACTTGATTTTCCTATATGCTTCTGCATTCAATATGTTGCATTGTTGTTTTGTTTGAACTGTATGAAGAATAAAATCCATATGTAGGTGGAGAAAGGGAGTATTTTAGTAGCCTTTTCAGTTGATTGTGATCATTCTTTTTTGGTTCTACACGAGAACAAGTGGAAGTTTCTGAAAGGTTAGTTGCACCATGGAATCGGAAACCATGTCAATGAACTGTTGTACTCTGTACCAGTAACATCCATTGGTCTGTCTTGCCTTTTACTCGTGCATGATTTTCTAACATCATTTGGAAAATATTGATTCATTGAGTTACACAGATCTTCCAAATGTGGACATATTTCCTTATAGAATATTTTGTAAACTCAAATTTTTTAGTGTCACCACTGATCTCATCAGAAAAGTCTTCCAGTACTGGGAAGCTGTCAAGCTCACATGGGTAGATACAGCTATTCCAAAATTCTAATTTTGACTTGAAAACTTGGATTTTATCATTAACACAGTCAGTTGTTTTCCTTGAAGTGAGAGGTTCACTTTATTTTTGAGAAAACGTCTGCCAAATACCCAAGTCTCATCACTGTGGCTTTTCTCTCAGTTTTTCAAGTAAAAATGGAGCTTTGTGAGCAATGCCGCTAGTTTCAGCTCAAAACTCAGTCACACAAGTGCTTTTCCTCAAAACATAACTTCAGTTCGTGGCAGAAGTCCTCAACGCACACCTCCTGGTTAGTCGGGCAGAATAGTAACGATACACGTACTCAGGTCACAGTTTAATGAAATTAATTTTTATTGTTTCATCAGAACATTCTCGAGTGAAACTTTTTTCTTCTTTTTTTTTTGCTGCGAGTGTGTGACAGTGAAGATGCCAGGACTATGAGTTTGGTACCTTATTCATGCTTTAGTCACCGTTGCTTTTATACCATCAATGCAAATAGCACCCCAGGGAAAGGCAAATAGCACTTTCTTATGAAAACCATTTGACCCTCTGCACCTCAAACAGAGTCCACAGGCCACATTTTGAGAATGACCGATCTAGTATATAATAGAAATATCACCATTATGAGAGTATTTGTACGGTTACAAACATTAACAAGGAGAGAGGACTGTATTTCGAGCTTGGGTCACCTGTTATTCAGCAAGGTGTGTATCGCTCAGTATCTAGAAGTTATGTTCAGAATCTGGACAAAACACCACCAAAAGAGGAACAAAAACTGCTATTTGAAATGCCCCGGATTGGATGCAATACCCTTCTAAATGCATCTGATAAACAATTTTATGACGGTCCCTAACTTTTCGGGAGAAATAGTTAATTTTCTCTGTCTGAAGCTCAGCGTTTGCTAGGACAGGTAGTGTGCAGAGGAGAGCTGGGTACAGCAGGCAGGAACTGGTGGGGAGATGTAGCAGGAACCACCCAGGTGACCACTGGCGGCTCCGTTTGGAGACTCCTCTATTAGAATGTCAAGTTTCTCCACCCTTTCATCAAGAGTGGTACAAAGATGAAACCAATTAAACCCAGAAGGCCAGGGAAGATGTAGTCTCTGTGCAGTGATTCTTAAAGTGACTTATCTAATGAGAAGCTGGAGGCTAAAGGATTTGATAGACTGTATAATAATTTTTAAGTTATTAATGATAGAGGAATTGGTTATGGATCACATGTACTTTTGCTAGAATAATAAAGTAAAAGCATCACAGGGACTTTGTAGGCCGTGTGGTGTGGAGGTGGCCCTGGGATTCAGAGGCTTCGGTTCTAGTCGTGATGCTGCTGTTAATTGGCTGTGTGACCCGGCTAATTATTTCGGTAGAGCTTTAATTTCCTTCTCTGTAAAATTATGGATTGGACTAAATTTCTTCTTCTTGTTTTTTAAAATTTGTTGGCTGCATTGTGCAGCATGTGGGATCTTAGCTCCTTGACCAGGGCTCGAACCCACGTCCCCTGCAGCGGAAGCGCGGAGTTGTTTTTTTGGTTTTTTGCGGTACGCGGGCCTCCCACCGCTGCGGCCTCTCCCGCTGCGGAGCGCGGGCTCCGGACGCGCAGGCGCAGCGGCCGCGGCTCACGGGCCCGGCCGCTCCGCGGCACGCGGGATCCTCCCGGACCGGGGCGCGAACCCGCGTCCCCTGCATCGGCAGGCGGGCTCCCAACCACTGCGCCACCAGGGAAGCCCGGAAGCGCGGAGTTTTAATCACTGGACCACCAGGGACTAAATTTCTAAAGATTGTCCTAACTTCAGGACTCAGGTACCATCAAACACATGAAACACCCATATAAATTATCTAGAGGAATTTTTTAACTTCCCCTTTTACTACATATAAGGATTCTTTTAAAAATGGCACGCATTCATTACCATTAGGTACATATCTCATTGCCTCTCAGCCTGCTTTCATTATGTCCTTAACCTTTTCTGATCAAAAAGCATATAAAATAGGTTATTATGTTGCTTTAGTCATGTTTTGATTATGTTAAGGAAAAAATAAGTTCCCAAAGGATAAGAGAGATTGACAGTTCCATTATGCATTGTATGCTGCAGGAAGGTTGAGGTGCCATGGGACACAGATCTGAGTTACCACGCTTTCCTCTTGACTAGGTATTTGTAAGCTTCCTCAAAAGAATACTGATATAAACCAAGCTAAAACTGTGTGTGTGTGTGTGTGTGTGTGTGTGTGTGTGT
>NC_041225.1:11925773-11952401 GCF_002837175.3 Physeter macrocephalus | reverse complement strand
CCTCAAAAGAATACTGATATAAACCAAGCTAAAACTGTGTGTGTGTGTGTGTGTGTGTGTGTGTGTGTGTTAGTGTTAGAATAAATGATGAACCTAAGGTTTACTCTGTTACCTTTAACATGTGCCCCTAGGTTCTAAATCTAATACTTTTTTTTTTTTTTTTTTGCGGTACGCGGGCCTCTGTCTGCCGCGGCCTCCCCCATTGTGGAGCACAGGCTCCGGACGCGCAGGCTCAGCGGCCACGGCTCACGGACCCAGCCGCTCCGCGGCATGTGGGATCCTCCCGGACCGGGGCACGAACCCGTGTCCCCTGCATCAGCATCAGGCAGACTCCCAACCACTGCGCCACCAGGGAAGCCCGTAAATCTAATAGTTTTGATCATAGCTAAGAATTTTGTTTTTAATTTTCAGAAGGACCACCTGAGGTAAAATCTGCTTTGCTTTCCACTGTTAATTTATATGCAGATTCAACCTTGAAAAAGCACTAAGGAGATTTGGCTGTGGTTCCTCATTGGTTGTCTTAAAATTCTGTTTTGTGACATTTTAGCATAGTTTTTCTTTGGGATCTCTGGGTGGCATTTGGATCACAGTTCACCAAATCTAAGTAGACATAATATCCTTGAACTGTCTATACTTCTGTGTGTTTTGGAACACATTTATAAATACAAAGACCTTCTTCCTTATCTGTATTTAGAATGCATATTATAATTGTGTATATATAACTAGTCTGTCCTTAGACAATACCTTTACCTTTTCTTTATTTAGAGATACCATAATTGTTTTTTGTTTCAGTTTTCTGTTAAAATGTCCTTTTTTTTTTTTTTTCCCCTCTTAAAAAGAACAAACAACTCTCTTATAAGTCTATAGTTAGAGTTTGGGGTTTTGTTTTATTTTATTTTAGGCATGTTTCTCCCCAAGGGACACACCGCCTTTCTGTTTCAGACAGGTGCAGAAACAGACAACTACGATGCTGAAGCTTTCCAGCCTGCGCACTGCAGAGTCAGACTGCAGTCATGAAGAAGGGCCTTCATAGGTTGGGGGGGGGGATCTTTTGAAAAGAGTACATTTGTAAAGGCTACTTGATTTGCTCACCAAGGGTCCATTAGTAGACCGTTTTGAATATTGCTTTATTAAAAGAGGATCTGTAATCTGTTTTAAAGATAGTCTATATTGAAAGATGTCTGGTCATTTGGCGGTTTTTCATCCGTACATAAACTAGCACAATTTGAGCCTTAGATGAACACCATCTAAGATGGCGGTTTATTTGGAAAAGTCACTGTCAATCGCAGAGCAGGCCAATATTTAAATAATTGCTTAGGTTAATTGCTTTTCTTCTAATTATAGAAATGAAACAGTTTTTTGATTTAATTTTGCTTTCTTAATCCCTTAGCATGGCTGAAAACAGTGCTGTGAACTAAATCGATTCATTCTAGCACGCATGTTGCCAAGTGAGAAATTGATTTGACTCTGTTTTGTAGGAAATTGACTTCTCGTGCACATTATTTATCTCCTTTATGAGTGAATAGTAATCTAAGTGAAGGCAAGGATAGGTACTTAAATCTGTATTTTTCACCGTGAATGCAAAAAGTATACTTCAGGAGTTAACCTGGTAGTTTTCTTTGAGGTATTTTGTTTTGTAGGTTGACTATAGGTTAAGGAAAGACAGAATGAAATAATAATTATCTACTTGGTATCTCACTGCTCTTGGTCAGTAATTCACAATCTTTGATGATCATAAATACCAACTCACTGCGGGATTTCTTTTTTCTTCTGCATTTTCTTTTTTTTAACCTACATTTCCTCTTAAGCATGTCACATGGGATGCCTTCTTCGACTAATATGCAGAGCTACTGAAAGATCTCATAATCCCTCACATTTAGATCACATAACTAGTTGTTAACCATGATGCCTCCTCCTTAGTCTTTGAGGTATGATTCCCGGGAACACTTTACCTTCAGCAGATAAGCTTCCTTTACTTACCCCGTCATGGTAATTTCAATGTGTTCCTTGAAATCTAGGGAAATGTTTAAAAAATTGTTTCCTCAACACAACAGTGTTGGAACATCTTTTTTTTTTTCTCATAAAGTCACAAATAGTCAATTTTTTCAACTAGTCTGGTCAGTTGCTCATTTTACTTTAAGAGTTACCATTTTGTGTTCGATACATAGTGTAACATTTTTGAAGAATTAAAATACACAAAAATATGCCTGTTAACTTCTCTTTAATATTGTTTTATCTTTTTGGCCAATAAAGTACTTTATGAACCTTCAGAGCTTCTATATTCAAAGGAGAATTTTAGGGCTGATAGAGATTTCTGGTGAGTCAAAGACTGGTCACAGTTTGATGTATTTAATTCTTATATCGAACTCATCTTTATATAGTTTTAAGACTTTGTTTTTAGATGGGTGTTGTGAATTCAGGATTGGGAAAGAGATACAGTTGGCTCTTGGACAACTTTGGAGATAGGGGTTTCAACCCTTCATGCAGCGGAAGATCCTACATAACTTCTCCGTGGGCCTCTGTATCCACAGTTCCATGTTCGCAAATTCAACTGTGGATCGTGGAGTACTGGAGTGTGTATTTAGTGACAAAAATTCACTTGTAAGTGGATTCATGCAGTGCAAACGCACATTCAAGGGCCAACTGTTATTGACATGGCATAATTAAGCTTTCTGCTCTCTCCTTGAATTTACTTTTGGAGTGACTATTTGAATTCTGAAAGCCTTTTTGCAATATGTGAAATTTAGTGTTAACGAACCATAGTCATTTCTGAAGTTTCCTTACGGAGAATAAAAGAAGGCTCATGATGAATTTATAGATAGTCAGATTAAGAGTTTGTATTTTCGTTTTTCACTTTTTTCTTTAACAAGTATATGTATATATGCGCTCCCACACGAATTACCTTAGAGGTTCAAAATAGCAGCCCTGGATCATTACATCTACTTAACAAGTATTGCTTGACTAGTACTTTATAGTTTGCAAAGTGACATCAAATCCATTCTTTATTTATTCCTTAACATAGCCTTATAAAATACTCTTATTAAGCCCCATTTTCCAGATGAGAAAATTGGGGCTTAAAATGGTTCAGAGGTTTGTCTGATGTAGTAAAGCGGAGACTCAACCCTAGATCCTTGTGCTTTTTTCTTGCCCCCTTTCCAATATTTCATGCCTTTTAAAATACCTCAATACTTACCAGTGTGTTTGCATTTTCTGTTCTAATAATTATAATTCTTAATGTGCTTTATCAGGAATAATCACTCAAAGACCTCCTATAGAGAGCAGACTTAGCATGGCGCTCAGCACGTTGTGAGCACTTACCTGCTTCTTAACCCTAGTGGGAGACTCAAAGGTTCTTGAACTTACCACATCCAAAACTGAACTGGTCTTTAAGGGGGCAGGGGATCCTGCAGGGCTGTGCGCTGGGGTACAGCCATGCCCAGGACAGATGAGATCCTTGCCATCATGGAACTTACATGACACTATGTGGAAACAGATGGGGAGCCAGGTATGAAATGATTATAGTGTCAGTATCATAATTGAGTTGTGGTAACTGTCACAAGGACGGGTAGAACTAAGAGTGACTTAGCAAGGATACCTGACCTCCCAAGCTGGAAAGTCAGAGAAGGCTTCTCAGAAGAAATTATGTTTACGACTGAGATCCTATGAGGAGAAAGAGCTGCAAGAAATGGGTAGAGAGGCTGGGAAGGACTGCTCTGGGAGAGGAAACAGCTGTTGTCAAGGCCCTGCAGCAGGAATGGTCAATCTGGAAGAAAGCAGGTGAATCCCTAAAATCCTTCTGAAATCAATCTCTCCTGTAGTCTACTGACTACTGACTACATATATAGTCAGTCTCTACTGACCGTAGAGAATGGACTGGAAGAGGAAGAAGAGCAGAAGTGGGGAGACTAGTTAAGAGACCAGTCCAGTACAGATGGGGATGATAAGGTGACCGAGGAAGTGAGTGAAGCAAAGTGATGGATTGAAGAAAAGTTTAAGGCGGGAAGTCTTTACGAAATGAAAAGACCAAAGGAGGAATTAGTAGTAAATTAAGAACAGGTGGGGGAATTCTCTGGCAGTCCAGTGGTTAGGACTCCATGCTTTCACTGCCGAGGGCCCGGGTTCAATCCCTGGTCAGGGAACTAAGATCCCACAAGCCGCTGGTGCGGCCAAAAAAATATAAATAAATAAAAATAAAAATGTCCTCCGAGACTGCTCCCCCAGCCCCTTTAAAAAAAAAAAAAAAAAAGGAAAAGGAACAGATGTAGAGAGGGAGAAAATGAATTTGTTTAGATGTGGTGAGTGCCGAGTGACCTTGAGTGCTCTCCAAGCAGAGATGTTAAGAAAGCCTGTGCATATGTGGGTCTGGTGCTCTCAGAGGAAAAGTCTGGGCTGAAGAGAAAAGTTAGAAGTGTTAGTGTCCTGGGAACTGAGAGGAACAGTCTCCTGGAAGGAGAGTAGGGTGAGAAGATGACCTCCAACCAAACTTTCAGAATCCCTAACATTAAAAAAAATTTTTTAGAAGGATATTTATTTATTTATCTATCTATCTGTCTATCTATCTATTTATTTATTTATGGCTGTGTTGGTTCTTGGTTGCCGCGTGGGCTTTCTCTAGTTGTGGTGAGCGGGGCTACTCTTCGTTGCGGTGCGCGGTCTTCTCATTGTGGTGGCTTCTCTTGTCGCAGAGCACGGGCTCTAGGCGCGCGGGCTTCAGAGTTGTGGCGCACAGGCTTCAGTAGTTGTGGCGCACGGGCTTCAGTAGTTGTGGCGCACGGGCTTAGTTGCTCCGCGGCATGTGGGATCTTCCCGGATCAGGGCTCAAACCCATGTCTCCTGCATTGGCAGGCGGATTCTTGACCACTGCACCACTAGGGACGTCCCTCCCTAACATTTTAAAATTCAGGTAGAGAGTGATGAGTCAGAGAGAAGAAAGGGTTTCAAAGAGAGATTGGCTTTAGTAGGATTTTAGGGATTTTCCTGCTTTCTTCCACATTTCCCCAATGGTTAGTTGGTGTGAATCCTTTATAAATATTTTCTAAATATAGATACTTAACAATGCAGATGCCTCATTAAGAGAACCCTGTGATTCATCAAAGTCTCATTGAAAGTCTTACAGCAAAAGAAAATGTTAAAAACCCTTTCTGTTTTGACTCTGGAAGAATTGAGGGGGACAGGGGAAGGAGTGAGAAAAGCAGGAGGCCTGTGGATCCCCAGAGTGGGAGAAACATTCATTGGTAGTTTAGGGACCAGAAGACGTACCTTTTCAAAAAGCTGTGGAGAGTGCTTTTGAGGATCCAGTGCAGTAAGTTAATTTGAGGAATTTTGTAAAAGAGTAGAGTGTTAGTTTTTGTCCAAGGTCACATTAGTGAGTGGTTGGTGGAGTCAGGGACCCAGGGATGGGGCTGGATGAGCCGCGGTCACCTCCCCGTGGACACGTTTGCATTTCATATGTTGGATGTCTGCTGTTACCTCGCCCTACCTCGGTTTCCAAAACAGCTAGCATGGCAAGGAAAGTAATTGTTCTGGGCAAAGGGGATTTCCAGGTATCAAAAAAAGTCAACAGTTTAACACTTTCAATGAAATGTTTTTCATGTATTTTACATCTTCCCAATCTTGGTGACTTTTATCTTTTAACTAATTCCTTGAGGTCATCATTGGAAGCATCATTTGTTGTATTATACCAGAGGTGCTTGGAGTTCCTGAGGTAGGACGGAGAAAGGGTGTCCCTTTCATGAATACTCTAGAGTAGTTGGTTTTTTTCCATCCTTTTCCCAGATAGTCTATGTCCATTTTTCCTTATCTCTGTCTCATGAATCTGCATCTTTCCACATGCTTTTTCACTGTTTCTTCCCCCTTCCTCCCTTTTAACTCTTACTGTTGCTTAGCTTGTACTTGGGACTTGGCTTTTATAACTGTCGGGGCCAGTGTGATCCTTTTCCCTCTTTCTTGGTTAGGGTACACGCTGGATACAACTTTGTGGCTTTGAAAGTGTTTAATGTGAGTCACTACTTGAGAAAATGCCAGTGTATACAAATCCAGCTTCCAAAGCCGAATGAGGAAAGTTCTTCTTCTATAGAAAAATTCTAGCTAATAAATGTGGAAAGAATGATAGAATTAGAAGTCATTATTTTATTATTTTACTGAAGTCGTTGATCATCAAGTGATACTAAAATAGTGAAAAGTTGGTGGGGACACTTTAAAATGGAGGGATCGGGCTGACTCCCTTGAATCCACTGATTAATAGAACAAATACGACAACTCGGGGGTTGGCAAACTTTTTCTGTAAAGGGCTAGATAGTAAATATCTTGGGCTTTGCGGGCCATACGGTCTCTGTAGTTGTAGTGGGAGAGCAGTCATAGACAATACAGAAATGAATGAGCATGGCTGTGTTCCAATAAAACTTTGCTTACAGAAACACGCACTGGGTCAGATTTGGCCCGTGAGCTGTCGTTTGCTGACCTCTGTTATAATAGGAAGTATATGGCACCACCTGTGAAGTAGCCTCGTCCAAAAAAATCAAACCTGCATCAGATCAAAGCTCCAGTCCTAATCCCACTTTTTTAGAAAATACAGGGAATAAAGGCACAAGTTACATGACATGCAAAATCCAAACTGTGGGACATTCTGTAGGGTGAATGATCTGGTTTCTCAAGGAAATCAATGCACGGAAAAAGGAGTGAAAGGGACCCTTATAGGGGACAAAAAGAATCAAATATAATATGTGGAGTTTAAGTTCCTTGTTGAAGCAAACCAATTATATAGTATGTCTTGCAATATCAGGGAAGTTTGAATATTAGATGATTTTAAGGAATTACTCTCAATTCTGTTAGATGTAACATTGGCATGGTAGTTACTTCTCAGCAATGAATACTGAAGTATGTATAGGTGAAATGACATGATGCCTGTGATTGACTTTAAAATACTCTCATTAACAAATATATATAGTGGATGGGTGGAGAGTAGCAAAATGTCGATGATTGTTGACACTGGGTGACAGATACATGGGGGTTTGTTATATTCATCTCTTTACATTTTATGTTTCAAAACTTTCGTATTAAGTTAAAATAAAGTTGAATATACCCCCAAAAGTGTGTGTGTTGATGGTGGGAGGTTGTGGATGGGTGGGTGGGGAGGTAGTTGCACAGAAAAAGAAGGAAGAACTGAATGAAAATATATTTTTGCATATTAGAAGAATTTTTGTTTTTATTGCTGGTTATATTCATTTTAGTAGTAGTACTTCCTTTATTTTCTCAGTTGAAGTTCCTTCTGCCACTTGAAAATAGAGTTCTTATCTCACATTCTGATTTTTCAAAGAGTCCTTGATTACATGTGCCGCTGGTATTCATTATGCCAGTTAGAGTTTGTTCAGAAATGGTAATTGAATTACTTTACTAAACTGCTTTGTGATTGCGAGGTTAAAGACCTTGATTGGATCTTAGGTACCGAGTTTGCCAGCTGATTTGACAAAACTTTTATTTTGAAATTATTAACAGGGGAAAAGCAAATAGAGGAAAAGACCCCAAATAACAAGCATTTGTATTTTTAAAAATGACTGAAGTGGGAAGCAAGTCACATAATTAGTTTGAGATGCAGAGCAGCGAATCAGAACAAAGAGCTGCTTCCAGAGACAAGTCAGAGGAATGTGAAAATGCATCACCATAACCTACATTTTTTTATGCCAAGAGATTTGCAGTTGACTCTCCGGGTGACTCATTCCTATGCTGGGAGGGTGAGGTAATGCTCTTCTGAGAGGTGATGTCATCTCTCTACCTGAACTGCAGGCGTATATCTCTTCTTGTGGCTCTCAAGGAAACAACACCATCTGCTTTCACAGATGCAGCCTGAAAGACTTCACAACGATTGGTGCAGAGGTTAGCAGCCCTGGGTATGAGTCATAAGCAGCCAATTAGTGAAGAGCAGCTATTTAAAAGTGAACTTTAAAATCACCGTCCAGGGATATGACATGATTGAGTATTGAATCATAATGCTTTTTTGTTTGGGGTTTTGCACTCTTCTTTTAAAATAAGGCAGTTTTTCTCAACATGGTCAGTCACGTGAAATCTTCTTGGTTGTTTAAGCCATGTGTTTAATTGCAGATAAGTTTGCTTTCTTTTACATTTGGAAGCAATGATGAATTTTAGCTCCTATTTGTTTGACGGATTTTCTGGTTTGTTTTTTTGTTGGGGGGAGTGGGGGCGGTTGCACTTAGAAGCCATTGTGTTCCCTAAGGACCTGCTACTTCTTTAGGGGAAAAGAAGTTGTTTAATGGAAAAGGAAACAAGTAAAAATAAACGTTATTTGTTTACTAGAGACCCACTAACCCCTCTTCCTCTTTCTTGTAGAGACGCACACCTGCTCTCCCTATTTGTACTCAACCAGTACTACTGTTGACATTACCAGACAATACCTATTTTAAAATTTTATCGCAATTTGAATTTATTGTTCTAGTAAATGGAATAGAGAATACCTAACATAATATGGAAGGTAGAGAACAGTAAACACTTGATTTTCTAACTGATATGTAACTTAAAATGGGAGATCACATTGGCTAAATACTACAATACTGTTACTACAGGGTATATAAACTATGACCTAAATCTGTTCTTAATGACAACCTCAAGTTGGACATTCTACAAAAGATAAAAATACAAAGTTTTTATTTTTGAAAATATCATCTTTTATTTGTTGTTATCAAGAAATATAAGAAAGCAAAGAATAAAATAGTAATGTTAAAATTCTAAGATAATATGAGGTGGTATACATACGTATGTATGCTATACATACATACTGATGTCGTTTGAGAGCTTACTAAAAATCAAATTTTTTTTAATAAAAGTAGTAGTTGGAGATCTTTAAATATCCAGAATTATGATGAGCCTTCAGTTTAATGGTCTAGTCTTCCGAGTTTAATTACGGAGCCCCTTCAAGGCTCTTGAGTATCTTTCTTTTCTTTTTAACCTCTTATTTGGAAATAATTTCACACTACAAAAAGTTGCACACTTTTTGGTATGAAAAAAACCCAACCCTTTATATACCCAGATTTATGTGCTCAGAACGTGTTTGCTTTATCAGTTGAGTTGTGTCTCTCTCTCTCTTATCTCCCAAACCCCCATACATACTCTTTTTTTCTTGAAACATCTAAAGATAAATATCTATTGTAGCCCTTTACTCCTAAATGCTTCAGTGTGCATTTCCTGATAGAAATAGGAAATTTCTCTATTCTCTTACATAATCACAGTACAGTTATCAGCTTCATAAATTTATATTGACACTTTACTGTCCATATTCCAGTTTCATCAGTTGACCTAAATAATGTCTTTTATAGCGTTCTCCACTCCCAGTACAGCATCTAGTCTAGGGTCATGTAATACATTTACTTGTTACATTAGCCTCTTTTTAATCTGGATTTTTTTCCCCACAGACTTTATCTTGTATGATGTTGACATTTTTTTTAACATCTTTATTGGAGTATAATTGCTTTACAATGCTGTGTTGGTTTCTGCTATATAACAAAGTGAATCAGCTATACGTATACGTATATCCCCATATCCCCTCCCTCTTGCGTCTCCCTCCCACCCTCCCCATCCCACCCCTCTAGGTGGTCACACAGCACCGAGCTGATCTCCCTGTGCTATGCGGCTGCTTCCCACTAGCTATCTATTTTACATTTGGTAGTGTGTATATGGACCTTGACATTTTTGAAGAATACAGTCTCTCTGATCTTTTACTGATATTTAAAAAAAATAGAACTTTCCTCATTTTGTGCTTGTCTGATGTTTCCTGGTGATTAGATCCAGGCTGTGTGTGCTTGGCTCAGAATGCTGCATGGCTGATGTTGCATCCTGTCTCAGGGTATCATGTCTGTCACTCATTTGATCATCCAGTCGAGGTATTGTCTGAATTCTCCACTAAATAATGACTGTTTCTGTTTTGTTTTTTTTAACTTTTTGTAACTAATAAGCAGTCTGGGGGAAGATACTTTAAGACCGTGCAAATATCCTGCTCCTCATCAAAATTTTCACCTAGATTTAACACCATGGCTGATTTTTGCCTGTTGCAGTCTTTAGTATGATGTCTGCAAGATGCTAATTTTTCCAACTCCAGTCCTCCCTTCATATTTACCAGTAGACATTTGGCATTTCATTGCAGTAAAAGCCCTCTCTTCTCCCCCATATGTTGTTTATTTTATCTATTTGTTATCGGTGCGGATGCATGAATTCCTTATTTTTTTTTCAGTGTTTTATAATTCAGTACTTAATCATTCTGGTGCTTAAATTCCAGATGTGGTCAGTGACATGTTTCCGTCTTTTTTTGTGCATATCTTTACTTTTTAGACTAATAAGATGTTAAAGGCTCATCTTGTACCTGCCCTGCCCCCAGCCCTGGAGTCAGCCGTTTCTCTCAGGAGCATGTGTTCTTTCGGTGGGGAATGGAATTAGATAACAAAATCCGGGCACTAGGTTTGAGTGCATTACTTTTACAGCCACTGAATAAACATCAATGTATACACATTAGTATACCTGATAAATATTTGTTAGAGGTACAATAAACAATTTTTGAGACTGTAATGGTGTCTCAGTTTACAGTTACAGCAAAAAGTGCAGTATTAAGACTTTTGTCAGCGAACTTACACTGCTAAAATTTTCTTGGATTTCACAGCAAAAACATAAGGGATGCTAGCTTGAAGGCCAGATAGGGTTTCAGTGGGCAGGGTTGGTACAGGAGGGTGTTCCAGGGAGAAGAAATGACATTGACAATGACATAACTGCACAGTAACAGTAAAAACATTAACTATCCTGCTTAAGTAATGACACCTGATTTCCACCCACGTGGGGAAAAGTGAAAGACAACAAGAAAAAGGTTGTTTGAGGTCACGTGTAGAGGACTTTGAGTGTATGTCAGAGTTAGGATTTGGGGTCTTTAGTAAGAAGATAATGGAGAGCGGTTGAGGATCTTTGAATAGTGTCATAACAAGCTTAACTCTGATTCAGGGATTAATCTAGAAGATATGCAGAGGTTAGATTGAGGAAATTTCCAGTTAAGAACTGTAAAGAGACTGTTATAATAGTTCAGGCAGGAGATACGAGGATTTGAACTACAAAATGAAGGAAAGAAGTGGATTAGAGTCGTGTCTTTCAACCTGTCTTCTAGAACCCCAGGGGTGTGGGGCAAAGCTGGGGTGGGCGGGTGGGGGGAGAATATATTAGCTGAGCATCAACGGAGAACTCTTTGTGACTGAAAGGGATCCTTTAAAATATCCCTGTAAGTGTCCCTTTAAAGAAAGGAATTCTGCTGCTTAAGGAACAAAGAAGTCCATAGAGAAATTTTGTTTAAAAAACAAATCGACATTTGTCTGGAGGTTTTCTGGTTTTTAAACTCATGCTTCTTTCACAGTCTCTTTTTCCAGATTTTTGAGCCTTGATGATCAGGAAAATAATCGTGTCACTAGCTGAAATAAGTCAAGCTGTGTCTGTTTCTCTTTTTGGCGCGCTGTGCGGCTTGCGGGATCTTAGTTCCTCGACCAGAGATTGAGCCCGGGCCACCACAGTGACAGCGCTGAGTCCTAATCGCTGGATCACTAGGGAATTCCCGAGTTGTGTCTATTTTGAAATGCCAGAAGGCCAGTGTCACAAAGCCATGTCCTAATTTAACCCTTTCTCAAGAAACAAGATTTTCTTGGCCAAAATCTTTAGAGTCATCCTGAGCGCTTTTCCCGCTCATTCTGTACAGGGAATCCACCATGAAATCCTGTTGGCCTTACCTTCCAGTTATATCCCAAATCTAACCACAGGCAACAGCTCCACTGTAGCCCACCACCAGCACCACCATTATCATCTCCGAACTTCTGCTTGCTCTCCCCACCTGCATCCTTGCCTCTACAACCTGTTCCCTTTCCTCATCACAATGCACTTCCCCCTTGAGGCCTTTGCAAAGGCTCTTCCGCAGGTATCAGCAGGGTTAACGCTTGTGTTTAGATTTTGCTCAGATATTACTTTCTCAGTGGGGCCTATCCTGAACTTAACCGTTACTGACAAGTCCTGTCCCCTCCCATGCACACATTTATCCATTCCCCCTTTATCTTGTTCTGTTTTTTTCACTATGGCATTTAACACCTAACGTACTCTGTAATTATTTATTACGTTGTTTATCTCCCGATACCAGAGTTTGAGCTCCACAATGGCAGGGGTTTTTTTGTTTTGATTTGTTTTTTAATTTGTTTTGCTCCCTGGTGTATCCTAAGCAACAGAATAGTGCCTAGCATGTAGTAGGCCCTCAGTTAACATTGATAAAAGAAGGAAGGACAACTAACAGCATGAAATCAGTAAGCTTGGTTACCAGGCTTCTAGCTCATAGCAGATCTGAGAAAGTGAATAAAAGAAAGAATGGGATGCTGCGTAAATCAACCTGTGTTCCTTGGATCTGAACCTATGATGGTAATTGACCTGGATAAAATAGACGTGGAAAGTGCTGCATAAACTATCCCTTAGCTAGAAAATCATATTGTACGTTAACATAGTAATCTCTATAAGAACTCCCACAGTAACCTCTTCTTGAACTCACTTGGTCACAGAACTCTCCTTAGTAATTCCCTTATTGTTATGGAACACGCTTGGCTCGTGGCAAACAGAGTTTGAGGAAAACCAGACAGGAGTGTACCTGTGGGTCCCAGGAGAGGTGGGTGGTTCTTTTAAGTTGCTTTTGGTGGATGAACTGTGCATGTCGTATGCTGCTCGGGAGGCCTGAGCGCCTCAGGTTGAGAGACTACGGCTCTTAGTTCCTGCTCTACGGTTCAGATCCTTTTATTAATTTATTTTTTTAAGATTTATTTTATTGAAGTAGAGTTGATTTACAATGTTGTGTTCATTTCTACTGTACAGCAAAGTGATTCGGTTATACATATATATATTCTTTTTCATATTCTCTTCCACTGTGGTTTATCACAGGATATTGAATATAGTGCCCTGGGCTCTACAGTGGGACCTTGTTGTTTATCCATCCTATAGATACTAGTTTGCATTTGCTAATTCCAAACTCCCAAACCATTCCTCCCCACCCGCTCTCCCCCTTGGCAACCACAAGTCTATTCTCTATGTCTGTGAGTCTGTTTCTGTTTCGTAGATAAGTTCATTTGTGTCGTGTTTTCGATTCCACATAAAAGCGATATTGTATGATATTTGTCTTTCTGTCTTACTTTGCTTAGTATGATAATCTCTAGTATGGCAGTATTTCATTCTTTTTTTATGGCTCAGTAGTATTCTATTGTTTATATGACCCACATCTTCTTTATCCATTCATAAAATGCTTTTAAAAGTTAGCTTTTTGTTTTAGGTATTTGGGAATAAGATGATCATTCCTTCCCTGGATGGAGACCTCTTCCAGTGGGACCGGGACCGTGAGAGCATGGAAACAGTTCCGTTTACAGTTGAATCACTTCTTGAATCTTCTTATAAATTTGGAGATGATGTTGTCTTGGTTGGAGGAAAGTCTCTCACTACATATGGACTCAGTGCATATAGCGGAAAGGTGAGTAAAAAGGTTCAGTTTGTTTGGGGAGAAATCAGAATAAATAGGAATAGAAGAGATAATTTCTTAAACTATACTATTACTGGTTGAGCTTTGTAATAATTTTTCCCTGAGGATATCATTTCTTTTGATAAAAGAACGGTGAAGTAGAAAGGGGGAATATTATTAAGAGAAACTAAATTTATCCAAGATAACAGAATCAACAGCAGAGCCAGAAATAGCAGGGGGAAGGGAATGAATAACTGTGGTCTACTGTGTGTCAGGTGCATTTTTCTTGCCTTACTTTGCAATCATCACAATATTTCTAATGGTTACATTTTATAATTTTCATTTGGATAGATGAGGAACCCTCCAAAGAATAATAATAATCCTGAATGATAAGAATAATTGCTACTACTTATTTCTCTAGTTTGAGCCTATCATAAGAGGATCCAAGAGGCAAGTTTGTACTCATTTTACAGATGAGAAAACCAAGACTTTCAAAGGTTCAGAAACTTCCAAGGTCAGATATGACTTAGATCTGTGTGAAGAAGAAGTCATACTGTTAATGACCTAGACTTTCTCCATTATTAGCTCTTAGGAGATGATCTGCTTCTAAGATTGGGTCTTATAACTCCATTACGGGGAATAACTAATTAAAACCATGCTTTTTGGAAAGGTAAACATCTCCTTTTAACCCCTTAATACGTTGCTACTTGAATATTTGCATATAGACTTAAGATGAAAATAAGGAAGAATAGAAAAAAGATCTTTGGCCCTCAAGTTTTTCAAACTTTAAGGATCCCTTGTCTGAGTGTTAGGCCCATAGGCCCCTTGCAAGCTTCTCTGCCCTCTCCAGCCACCTGCATGTGTATTGTATTGAGGCGGCCTTGTGATCCTTTGTTTCCTTCAGTATTCTCATCTGTAAAACAATGGGATTGAACCCCGTCACCTGGTTCTCTGATTTGATGTGCTGCTCCAAAATTCTGGTATTCTAGCAGGTATGCTTCTTTCTGTGAGGATTTTGGTCACATCATCCAAAGAGTCTTCCTTTTCTTTGAGTGAAGTTTTGAAGGAAGTACTTGAAAATACTGCAGCTGTTAGAAAAGGTTCAGATTTTTTAAAACTAAATATTTCCGTCATATGGAAATTCTGAGGTTTTTTTTTTAAATTCACCTAGAATTTTATTAATGATATTATTACTAAGAGATCACAACTAGTTATCCATTTCTTCCATGGAAATGCTCAAAGTAAGACTTATTCCCCAAAATAAATATTCATTGGTACTTTTATGGTTCTAAATGTTTCGTTTTAGGAGTTGGTGGTAATCTAGCTGTTGCTTTTTTTTCTTTCTCAGGTTATTTATTTATTTATTTTTAAAAATTTCGTTGCAGTACAGTTGATTTACAATGTTCTGTTAGTTTCTGGTGTACAGCAAAGTGAATCAGTTATACATACATACATATCCACTCTTTTTTAGATTCTTTTCCCACATAGGCCATTACAGAATATTGAGTGGCGTTCCCTGTGCTATGCAGTATAGCTGTTGCTTCCTTTTTTTTTTTTTACAGAAACTGTGCATTTATTTATTTATTTATTTATTTATTTTTGGCCGCGTTGGGTCTTTGTTGCTGCGCGCGGGCTTTCTCTAGTTGCGGTGAGCGGGGGCTGCTCTTTGTTGCAGTGCACGGGCTTCTCATTGCGGTGGCTTCTCTTGTGGAGCACGGGCTGTAGGCCCGTGCGCTTCAGTGGTTGCAGCATGCAGGCTCAGTAGTTGTGGCTCGCGGGCTCTAGAGCGCAGGCTCCGTAGTTGTAGCGCACAGGCTTAGTTGCTCTGCGGCAAGTGGGATCTTCCCGGGCCAGGGCTCAAACCAGTGTCCCCTGCATTGGCAGGCGGATTCTTAACCACTGAGCCACCAGGGAAGCCCCCTAGCTGTTGCTTCTTAATGCTTGGCTACTTTTTACACATTTCCTCAATTTCCTTTCACTTTTTATAAAACTGTTGAGAGTCTTTTACTGTCTCTGATCTCCTGTAACTTGTTCTCTTCACTAATTTTACATCTGTCTTTTCAGGTGAGGTACATCTGTTCAGCTCTGGGTTGTCGCCAGTGGGATAATGATGAAATGGAGCAAGAAGAAGATATCCTGCTTCTGCAGCGCACCCAGAAAACCGTTAGAGCCGTCGGCCCTCGTAGTGGCAGTGAGAAGTGTGTATTCAGATAATGTTGCTGTTGATGTTTAGAAGTACAGCCAGACCAGAATTCATCCGCTTTTTCTTGGTGGAGATTTTCTGAACTATTTTGTTTCCCCAGAAGCATACTACTCTTTTAAGAGAAATGAAGCCCCTAAATTTAAAACAGCTTCATGATTATTAACAGGTCCTGAACTGAACTTCTCACCGTGTGCTTCAGGATATGGTAACAAAGAGGAGTCCCATACAGTGACTATATATTAGCTTAGTCTTAGGTTAATGATATTTTTCATAGCAATCTCATTGATCAAAGTTCTTTGAATGCAGAAAACTCTTAAGACAAAGCTGGTGTGCTTTGTTTCACTTGGGTCTGTTTGACCCTGCAGTTCTCTCTAGTAGGTAGTTTCATGGTTTGTGTGACTACCACCTCAATTATAAAATAATATTTTAGTGTATTTTCTTAAAGTGTTAAAGTATAATTTATTTGGTCAAATACTGTTTTGTCTCCTTTTTCAAATAATGTAAATTTTTACAGTTAAAGTAATGTGATTGAATTAGATATGCTGGTGGTAAATCACATGCTTGACTTTTCAAAACCCAATATTTAAATTTTAAATTGCTGCGCAGTAAAAAGAATTTGAGATCCCATCTTTATCTTTTGAAAGTGAACCCGACTTTCAGATGTTGTCTAATCTGAGGCAGTATAATTCGGTTTCCTTTCCTGAAAACTGTTTTCTCAAATTCAGTGAAGAATGTATTCTTTCTACATTCCCTGGACTTTGCATCTGCTGGCAACCCGACCTTCTTTATCCTGATGGGATTTTGTTTCCTTAAGTGTTTGAGTGCTTGCTGGGTGCTCATCTGGGAGCAGGTGTTAAACTTAACAGAAGTTGAGTTATCAGAATGGGAAGAGTCTGGCATCTAAGATCCATATTCCTTAAGTATCTATTTTTTAACAGATGTTGGAATTCTAGGGCCATTTTATATCTTAGTGTCAAGACCATTATAGTGTCAACAGATAAGTGATTTTCCTATGTATTAGTTATAGAGGAAACATTGCTAATACTACTTTATGGATATGGACTGAAACTCAGAAAAGGTTAAATGACTGGCCAGATCTCAGTCAGTAGAGATTTGAGATTGAAGCTGAGGTGGTATGACCTTCAGGCTTGGTATACTGGGTCACATTGCCTTTCGAGACTGTATTTTCATAAAAATCTAAAATCAGTAGCTTTCGTCTTGCCTTTTGCATTGGTTTATTGGGATATGTTAATTTCTCTGCACTTGAGCGAAATGTGTCAGGCTTTAGTTAAGAAGTAAGGCAGACTGCAAGCTACCTTATTTTAGGGTGACTGATGTGTTTTGAGAAAATTACCCTGATTCGGAAATGTGAACATTTGTTAATTTCAAGAGAAGACTCTGTCCTGTAGCTGTTGTCAGGTCACAACTCTCAGAACCACTGTTTCTAAAGGGTCAGGACCAAGTTACGCCCTCTTGTGGCATAAATCAGCAGCATGCTCCTTTCCAGAAGATTGTGTTGAGTTGTTCCTTTTCTCATCACCAAATTTTAGTGTTTGCTTCTTCACTCTAGAAGAGTTCTTAATTATTTGGTCCTTTATTTAAGTGTAAATTTCTAAAACACACCTTTGTAAATTTAAGGTGGAATTTCAGTGTTGGCCACTTTGAACTTCGGTATATTCCAGACATGGAAACTAGAGCTGGATTTATTGAAAGCACCTTAAAGCCCAGTGGAAACAAAGAACAGTCTAAAATTATTTCAGACGTGGAAGAACAGGAAGCTGCCATGATGGACACAGTGATAAAGGTCTCTGTTGCTGATTGGAAAGTTATGGCCTTTAGTAAGAAAGGAGGACATCTGGAGTGGGAATACCAGGTACCGAGAAACACTGAGAATTTATAAATATGTTTCTTTCCTTCTCAGTTTGACCAAACATGTTGGGTAGAAGGAAGTGACTGCCATTTTGGATTTTCAACTTGTTCTCTGTGCTCTAAGAAATTTGTGATTTTACATCTGTTAGAATGACTATTAAGAAAAAGTCAGAAGGTTGGTGAAGATGTTGGTGAACAGTGTACAACAGTGTATCTTCGTGCAGTGTTGGTGAGAATGTAAATTGGCATAGATGTTATGGAAAACATCATGGAGTTTCCTCAGAATATTAAACAGAAATGAAGAGAATAGATCTTAAATGTTCTTAAAACACATACGTACAAAATAACTGTGAGATGATGGATATATCAATTAGCTTGATTGTGCTAATTATTTCACAATGTATACATATATCAAAATATCACACTGTATACCGTAAATACATTTTTTATTCGTCAATTATACCTCAGTAAAGCTGGAAAAGTGAAAATTTGTTAAGAAATTTGTGGTTTTAAAGGGTATTTCAGGAGTTGGGATACATAGAAATACTGCTTGAAATTGTTTAAAATTTCCTTTCCATTTTTGTTTAGTTTTGTACTCCCATTGCATCTGCCTGGTTGGTTAAGGATGGCAAAGTCATTCCCATCAGTCTTTTTGATGATACAAGTTACACCACTAATGATGGAGTTTTAGAAGATGAAGAAGACATCGTAGAAGCCGCCCGAGGAGCCACAGAAAACAGTGTTTACTTGGGTGAGTGGATATCTCTTATCTAGCAATAGTACATGTTGACATCTAGATTTTATTCCTACATTGTCTCTCCCTACTTCAGGTATGCCTGTAGTAGTTTTAATTCCTAAGTACATTCTCTGGCCTTCAGATTTGTACTTTGATTTCTATTCCTGCAATTTTCTTTCATTTTTCCAATTCTGAAACTTTTAATTACTATAGCGGGTTCTTTTTCTCTGAGACCTATATTTAAAAGGCTTAAAAATGTTGCCATTACATAGCATGATTTCACATTACTTATGTATCCTCAGAGTCTAAAACTTTCTACATTTGTATTTGCATCTGTGTCAATTTGCTCCCCCTTAAAGGTATGTTTCTTTTTTTCTATGCATCTATACAACTTATCTGAAAAAGTAAAACAAAATTCTGGTGTGCTGCTTGGCAGTTGAAAGCCTTCAATGTACTACATTTTGAAAACCCTCAAATCTAATTATTTGAACTAGTTTTGTGGGCAGATACACATAAAACTCTTTAAACTCTGTCAATGTGCTACCCGTCCCTCAATCTCAGTGAAATGCAAGAATTTGAAAGAATAACATGTCACACGTGTTATGATAGTATTTAATTGAATTGTTAACAATTCAATTCAATTACTCTTGAATGATAGGTGTTTAGGTTTTCTTAAGGAAAAGGTTACCTCATCTAAGCTGTTACTTTCATAAGAGTACAACGATTTCTTTTGTTTGAATTTTCCTACTGGAAGAGTTTTTCAGTAACTACCAAAAATTATATAGTGAGAAACATTGTAACTTGTGTGTAACTTTCCTCCCCTGTTGTTGAATAACCTTTGGGTCAAATTTGAGTGCTTCAGGCATGATTCTTTGAAAAGAGCTATGTAGCACATGAGTAAATAACTGGAATTCATCTAATTTTATTAAATCAAAATGAACCTTTTTTAAAAAAAAAATCATCAGTGCTTGATTCTAAACCTAACTGACAGTGTTCTGGTTGATTCAGGAATGTACAGAGGCCAGCTGTATCTGCAGTCATCAGTCAGAATTTCAGAAAAGTTTCCTACGAGTCCCAAGGCCTTGGAATCTGTCAACAGTGAAAATGCAATTATTCCTTTGCCAACAATCAAATGGAAACCCTTAATTCGTAAGTGAATTATGAACTTTTATAAATGTTATTAAGATGTTCAGAGGCCTAATCATGACTGTCTTTGCCCTAGTTTTGAATATCACAGAGATCACAACTATTATATACTCTATATTTTCTGATAAACTGGGAAGGTATTTCAGACATTAATGAATTTTAATTATCCTTTAGAACATGATTTCATTGAAACAGCAGCTACTTCTATAGAAATCAATGTCAATAAAGTATTTCTCTAGACAGCTTAGAAAAACTCTTAACCATCCTCTGACCATGCCTTGATATCATTTAGCTCTTAACATATTTATATTAAGAATATTTATGGGACTTCCCTGGTGGCGCAGTGGTTAAGAATCTGCCTGCCAATGCAGGGGACACAGGTTTGAGCCCTGGTCTGGGAAGATCCCACATGCCACGGAGCAACTAAGCCCGCGAGCCACAACTACTGAGCCCACATGCCACAACTACTGAAGCCCGCGCACCTAGAGTCCATGCTCAGTAACAAGAGAAGCCACCACAATGAGAAGCTCGTGCACTGCAGTGAAGAGTAGCCCCCGCTCACCGCAACTAGAGAAAGCCTGCGTGTAGCAATGAAGACCAAAAGCAGCCTAAAATAAATAAATTTATTTTTTAAAAAAAAGAATATTTATGAAACATCTGGTTATCACATCATGTCCTTTGAGACACTCAAATTGAGTTGAATTCAAATACTAAACCATCTATTTCCTTCAGCTATCTTTCTGTACCTTGTATATGTTTTTTATCACATATATCACATCATATTTTAATTACTCATTTAAATGACTCATCTCTCTACAAGACTGTGCTTTTCAAGAGAAAGAACGTTGGGCCATTTGTTTGACTTACATATTTGAACTGAGCTGTGCTATTTGAATATTTGTTTTTTGGATGAATGAGGCATACACATTTTCATTAAAGTCATAACAGTTAAGATTTTACCATTTTCTTTTAGATTCTCCTTCCAGAACTCCTGTCTTGGTGGGGTCTGATGAATTTGACAAATGTCTTAGTAATGATAAGTTTTCTCACGAAGAGTACAGTAATGGTGCACTTTCAATCTTGCAGTATCCATATGGTAAGAGTGATTCCACTTGGATTGAAAATGCTGTTTTTATTTTTCTGTTTATTTTAATTTATTAATTTGAAATTAATTAATAGGATTCAAATGCAGAGTAGTCAGTTGGAGGGTAGAAAATAAATATCTTGGGAGGCAGATATTGTGAATGGTGGCCAAGGGTACAAGGCTTCAAAGACAGATTGCCAGGGTTTTGCCACATGCTAGGCTGGGCACACCTAACTTACCTGTGTCTCTGTTTCTTCATCTGTAAAACAAAGATACAGTAATCCTAATATCTATTTATTGGGTTGTTGTAAGGTCTAAATGAGATAATGCACAGTCTTAATTAGCACCACGCCTGGCAAATAATAGTGTTCAATAAGCATTAGTTTTTGTTATTAGCTCTTATTGAATTATGAGCTTATATAATATAGTCTACATAATATCAGTCTGTATAATGAAGAAGGTAGGTGTGTCCCATAGAGCTATGTGAAAATGCTACAAAATGGGGTTATTTTAATTTTGTTTTCAGATGAGGAAAATTAGTACAAAAGTCAAGAATAGGTGAAATTTGACGTGAAACACATTCCTGTGTTTTTAAAGTTAGGACATATTCAGATATGAAAGTGTTTTGAACAGTTGGATATAAAAAAAAAAATTGCTCAGATCTGCATTAGGCAAAAACATAGACTCCTCATCAGTTACCCTAGATGATAAAACTGGGAAATTATTGTAGAATTTAAATTGATTTAACAAAAATCAGAGAGCTCTGAACTACAGACAGCTGTCTATCCGATATTGATCAAAATACAAGGTAAAAGAAAATTGTGTAATCTGCCCATGTGGTATAAAATAGAAGGTAAAAAGGACAGGCTGCTTTCTAGGACAAATTCATTTTGACAGCCTGGAAGGAACCAGAGAGCACGGTGGAGATGTTTTCCTCGTCATGGTAAAATTTGATATTTTATTGATGCTAAATGAAAGTAAAGTTTCAAATCCTCAAAGGAGGTTTGAGTACTAATTTTTTTTCCTTTTTTTGCATTGAAAGGATTGAATTATTAATGAGATAATGAGTGGAGTAGCCCTTAAGGGTTGTTTTTAGTCTTATAACTCAATAGAAAGAAAATATATGATGCTTATGGAATAAAGGAAAATATATTTGTGTAGAAAGAAGAAAAAGTAGGGTAAGTGAGGCTGTCGAAATGTGCTAAAGAAGAGATGAAACTTTAGGAAAAGGAATTAGTGTTAAAAGTCATAGGAAATTAGATAATTTTTAGCAATTAAAGGTGGAACTATATTGGTTTATCTTTTTAAAAAAAAAAACACTTTTAATGTTTGTTTTTGAAGATAATGGTTATTACCTGCCATACTACAAGAGGGAAAGGAACAAACGGAGCACACAGATCACAGTCAGAGTTCTCGACAACCCGAATTACAGCAAGAATATCCGCAAAAAGGATCCCGTTCTCCTCTTACACTGGTGGAAAGAAATAGTTGGAACGATTCTGTTTTGTATCGTAGCAACAACTTTCATTGTGCGCAGACTCTTCCATCCTCATCCTCACAGAGTAAGACGTTTTTTAGAATCTCTTTTTCGAAGTGTTGGGACTATAGAAAACTTAGGGTGTATGTGTGCGCGTGTGCGTGTGTGCGTGTGAGGAGCAAGGGGTCCATTTCCTTAAGTTTTACCCTAAAATCATTGTTGCCCATACTCTTGCTTCCACGTCCTTGTCCCCTTCGTTCCTTGACCCATTGCAGTCTGGCTCCACCCTGATCATTCCCTTTCCCTTTGACAAAGGAAACGCTGTTGTTTTATGTTCTTATAATGCATTTATTTTTCTCAATATTATTTCTTCTTCAGTGTTATTTTATAGCCTAATATTGTTAGCTAACTTCAATTCAGCTTTGTACTGAGAGTGATTTTTTTTCTCCCTCACCTTATCAGCAAAGGAAAGAATCTGAAACTCAGTGTCAAACTGAAAATAAATATGATTCTGTCAGTGGAGAAGCTAATGACAGTAGCTGGAGTGACATAAAAAATTCTGGATATGTATCACGGTATGAGTCTTTTCATAAAATATATGTGTGCTGTAGCTTCTGGTGCCAACTGTTCAAATCCAGGAAGAAATGGCCTTAGATACAGAGAACGAATGGATGGTTCAGAAGGGAGAGAGGGGGAGTGGTGGGTGAAATAGATGAAGAATAGAATAGTTGTTCATTCAACATCTGCTTCTAAACCTCCAGTTATATGATAAATCACAGGGATTGTAATATACAACATAAGGAATATGGTTAATAATATTGCAGTAACTTTCTATGGGGACAGATGATTACTAGACTTATCGTGGTGATCGTTTCATAATGTATACAAATGTCAAATCATTATGTAGTACACCTGAAACTTACATAATATTGTATGCCGACTGTATTTCATTTAAGAAAGAAGAAACAACCTCTAAACTAAGATATTGTTTAATTTTTTTTCTTTAATGTATGACTGGGTAAATAAAACAGACATATCCCTCAAGTTACTTAAACTGATTCAAGGTGGTGTAGAAGAGGGATAGAAGTAGAGTGTTATAAAAGTTGAGAATGATAGCCACCATGTATGTCAATTATTTCTCAGTGAAACTGGAAGGAAAAGAAAAAAAAGAATTACAGCCACCAAATTGAGTTGTTATTCCGATGACATAGTTATTGAGGGTCTACCATGTACTGGGCTTGGCATTAATACCAAATAATAATTTTTATGTTATTGGAATATGGCATAAATCTCCTATGTTACTTAATCCTCAATTATTTATTTCATCCTTATTCTGTCTAAAATAAGAAGCAGAAGACTGGGGAGAAATACACCAATAGAATAGATCATTTTTAAAAACAGAAGAGGGAGTTGGGTTACTTAAAAAGCAGCCAATTCAAATAATTTAAAAGTAAAATAAAAGTAGAAAATCTGTAAGCAAATCTGTCGGGTGTACAGATTTTGATGCTTTGTGGGACAAGAAATGGTGCTGCGGTTCAGTTTTCTTACATGGATTATTGCTACTTTTCCCCTTTGTTTTGATATCATGCTTAGCACTTTCATGATTACAGGGACAAGGAGAAGCTCTATATGAAACTTACTGCTTAATATCTAGGGAAATGGCTTTATGACAGAAAAGATTGAAAATTACTGCTAAAATGTGGGTTATTTTGATTATCTATGGACTTAATCTAAGCTGCATTCATACCATCTTCTCAAAAATTGAGAATTGGCTGTAATCCGTATGTTTTAGCAAAACATACTGGGTGACTAGCAAGTGGTAAGGGCTTTAATACCCTTGCTAATGAAAATGCTGACTTACAGTGAGGGAGAGGAGAGGGGCCCATCAACTCCATGGGCAGTTCACTACCCAAGCCATTCATTGTTCATTCAGCATCTTTCTGAACAACTTGTGTGCAGTATCTCAGGCTTTGGGAGAAATAAAAAGACTGGTCCTATCCCCTGGAGGAGCTTAAAGTCTACAGGGGAAGGTGATACTAGAGAAAACATAAACATATAAGGAAAAAAGCCATGAGCTATAAGTAACTAACTCTGGCTGTGATGATTCAAGAGGGCGTCATAATAAATCATGAGTAAGTGAGAGACAGGTGGAGATGGGAGGGTGAGTGGGGTATGGTGATTAAGCATATATTTGTAAGGCTGTTGTGAAGAGAATTGGAATAATGTCCTCTAAAATTGAATTAGACTCAATTTTCCTTCCATTTTATTCACTATGAAGAGAACAGCTGATTGTTTTTAAAAATACAGGAGCTCTGTATAATGCCTGATGTATACTGAGTGCCTACTATGTACTAGGCATTATTAAGAACATGAGCTCTGGATTCAGTCATGAATTTAAGTCCTAAGTTGGGACCTGAGGCAAGATGATACTTATATTTATAAAACCTGTAATCATATATAAGATGTTTCTCCTTTCAAAAGATATATCCATTTTCATATGAGTGTTTTCTTTAATGTAGGAAGATAATTCAATTGGCTCTCCAGGAGTAGGACAAGAACTTCATGGGCTTTTGCAGTTGGGGAGATGGATTTGTACTCAAGTACCTTGCCTAGCTATTCTTAGGGATACAGATCATTACTCTTCATGCTCTGTGAAGGTAATTGGCCCATGGAGGGTTGGGATCTATTGTCTCTCCTCCTTAACACCATGCTCTAACCAGCTGAGCCAACCGCTAAATTAATGAGCGTGCAAGTCATAAAGTAATAAAGTTTTAGCCTTATAAGGGACACCAAAGATCATCTAATTCAACTCCCCCTCACATGGCTGGAAGAATGTCTTCCACAGCACGCATGCATGCATGCATTCATTCATTTATTAATTCATGCATTATTCAATAGATATTTGTTAGACCTTCTATTTGCCAGGTGAGCCCAGGCTTTGGAAATACAAAGAGAAAAACGAATTCTTTCCTGCAGTCAGTAGCAATGGAGAGAGAAAGCTGCTTATAAATAACTGCAAAATATTGAGACTAAGTTTAAACTGTTCCAAGTAGTATGTGCAAAGTGCTATAAGAACATTAAGATAGGGGTCTAGGAAGGCCTTATAGAGGTGGTGAGACGAGCAGAATGAAAGAAAAATAGAGTTTTTTTATTAAGTCCAAAGAAGTAGGGCATCCCGCTCGAGCAAATAGCAGAAGCAAAAGCCCTGAAGTTGTGAGAGAGCCTGGTGCAAGTTGGCTGGAATATACAGAGCAGATCAGAGAGGTCCACAGGGGAAAGAGGCTACAAAGTGGAGGTCCGTCTGTAAGTGCCAGATGGTGAGTTAGCTTCTGTCCAAATACCTGTGGTGTTGAGCACACGGACCCCTGAGGAACCCCAGCGAATTTCAGCTTTGGTTCCTAGAGAGACTTCTGGCTAAAAACGTGCATAAATGGGGTGGGGCTGATTAAATCTTTTCCATAAAATATACAGGCACTGGCATAAGATTAAAATACATTTTCTAGGGCTTCCCTGGTGGCGCAGCGGTTGAGAATCCGCCTGCCAATGCAGGGGACACGGGTTCGTGCCCCGGTCCGGGAAGATCCCACATGCCGCGGAGCGGCTGGGCCCGTGAGCCATGGCCGCTTACCGAAAAAAAAAAAAAAAAAAAAAAATACATTTTCTACTTGAATACAGAATGCCACAAGAGGTAAAAGGTTAGAGAATTAAGGATAAACTGTTTTGATGGATGATGGAAAGTACTGGATAGGACAGAACAGTACTAAAATTGCTGTAAGAATAAGTGATTAACAAGTGATTCCCCATTAAGCAGAAGTTTTTAAATTTTTTATAAAATTCCCAGGGGCAAAATTAAAATGTGTTTGCTTCATTTATACAGATAGAAAAGCAAAGAATGCTATTAGAATTTAAACTGCACTCTATTAAAATAAGTTCCAGGAAACTTAGTTTATGCATTTTGACATATCATAAAATAAGATTGAACTATTAGTACCAAATTTAAAACTATTACAAACTTTTTAAAATTTACTTTTTTTTTTTTTTTTTTTAAGCTATCTAACAGATTTTGAACCGATTCAGTGCCTGGGTCGTGGAGGGTTTGGAGTTGTCTTTGAAGCTAGAAACAAAGTTGATGACTGCAATTATGCTATCAAGAGAATCCGTCTCCCCAACAGGTAATGGATGGTACTTCTAGTAAACTTGGAGTTAGGACTGTATTATCTAATCTCATAGGCAATGTGTCCTTACTATACTCCATAGAGACTATAGAAAACATAGTTTCTGACCTTCTGAATCTTATGTTCTCAGTGCTACCAGGTAACTAGCTATCTTTTAAAAATGTCGTCTACTTTGACTGGTTTGTATCTACTTAAAAAATATGCCCTTGTTTTTGATTCTTAACAACTCAGGGCATTCCCATAGTGAATTTTAATAACTGTAGACTTTAATACATAGCACCATTTAAAAATAATCTAGGGCTTCCCTGGTGGCGCAGTGGTTGCGCGTCCGCCTGCCGATGCAGGGGAACCGGGTTCGCGCCCCGGTCTGGGAGGATCCCACGTGCCGCGGAGCGGCTGGGCCCGTGAGCCATGGCCTCTGGGCC
>NC_041225.1:11900298-11925540 GCF_002837175.3 Physeter macrocephalus | reverse complement strand
AGCCTATGCTCCGCAACGGGAGAGGCCGCGGCAGAGGAAGGCCCGCATACCACAAAAAAAAAAAAAAAAAAAAAAAAATCTATATTTATTGTGGAAAATAAGGAATGGTATTAAAACAAAAACCAATCTGTGTCTACTCTACCCAGTAATAAACACTTTTAACATTTTAGGGTATTTTCTTTTGATTTTTTTTTTTTTTCTGGTCATAAATTTACCTAGCTGGTAGCACAGTTATCAGTACAATACAGTTTTGTCTACTGCTTCCTTCATTGTATTTTCAGTATTTTCCTTGCTATTAAGAGTATGTTATTGAAATGCTAACATATATTGAAAGTGTTTTATGACTGGAAAATAGTCCAATTAATACTTGTGCCACATCTTATTTAACCATTTCTTATTTTTAAATATTTAGGTTTCCAACTTGTTGCAATTAAAAATAACTTTGGGGACTTCCCTGGCAGTCCATTAGTTAGGACTCCGTGCTTCCACTGCAGGGGGCATGGGTTTGATCCCTGGTCAGGGAACTAAGATCCCGCATGCCTCTCGGCACGGCCAAAAAAAAAAAAAAAAACTTGGCATTGTTCATCTTTTATATAAAATTTTGATCACATCTGTTTCCTTAGGATAGATTCCTAGAAGTGGAATTTTGGGCTCAGAACAGTGTGAGGCTCAAGATGATGGGCTTGCAGTAACACCGTCCTTTTCATCTATTGTGGAAGCCTCCTGTGGATTCTTGATTAAATGTGCACTAATTTCTGGGCTGTCTTCCTAATTAGCAGTTAAACATGCTGTCCAACAGATAGGGACATAGGAATGGGACAGTCTGAGTACTATGGGACTAATTCTTTTCTTTGGTATATAATTTTTGAGTAGCTTAAATATTCATATGTACAAAGTACCGCATAGAATATAAAATTAAGAAAGGCTTCTGCCCTCAAGAATCTATAACTATTTGAGACCTTTGTATATATACTCAAATAACTGCAAAGCCAGGAAGATTTTGACTTGTGGTTTAGTTTAGTAAATAGCTTCTCATGAAGAAAGTGCAGAGGTAGCCGCAAGGCAGTCAAGGAAGGCAAGCCTTGTGGTGGTAGTGTTGTCTGCGCCATGTTCAAGGGTAACCTGTCCCTTGGTAGACACACATGTAGGGGAGGGATGGCCAAGTACATGAAATGGCCTGAGCACAGGCTCTAGGCAAACATTCACAGGGGATGTAGAGGTTAGTGAGGATTCTGGCACAAGTGGAGCAAGGGTAAGAATGGAGGGGAGGGACTTCCCTGGCGGTCCAGTGGTTAAGACCGCCCTTCCAACACAGCGGGCATGGGTTCAGTCCCTGGTTGGGGAACTAAGATCCCACAAGCCACACTCACTGTGCAGCCAAAAAAAAAAAAAAAGAGAATGAAGGGGAGTATGGAAGAAAGATGGCAAAGATGGGTTCCAGCACCTTAAATGCCAAGCAGAGGAGTTTAGATTTTATTCCATAGACAGCTGTGCCTTTGGGCAGAAGAATGGCGTGATCAAAGTGGAGGTGGTATGTAGTAAGAGACGAGCGTGTTCATTAGGAGATTTTTTTTTTTTTTTTTTGCAGAAGTTCCATCCTAAGATACAGAGCATTAGTGCAGCAGAAGTGGAGATGGATGAGGAAGGAATGAGTATCAGGAATGAAAAAGGAGGAGCTGATAGGATTTGGTCACTGAATATGGAAAATTCAGAAACCTACCAGGATTCTCAGGGTGGGACCATTAACAGTAATGAAACACAGAGAGAAAAGTGGGAGTAGCTGACTGTCTCTTGGGGATGGAAGAGGATATAACTTATATTTATTATGTTGTTTCAGGTGATGGTGGGATCCCTAGAATGTGAGCTTTAGATCCATCAGAAAAGCTGTCAAAGCAGAAGATCAAATCCAGATGCTTTTCTGGTTAAACATCATTGCCTATGATATTCAGTAGTTGAGGCTTTAAACAGACAAAGGTGCTCGTACAAGCCTTTTGGATTGTTGTTATGTACCTTGTCGGGCTGGTCCTTCTCCATCCTCCTGAGCTGCCAGGCTGAGCTCTCTTTTTTGAATACTTCACTTCCACCTATTCATCCCCCTATTAATTAACAAGCATTAAGCAATTATCTTCAAGGGTCTTTAGTCATTTTTAGTCAGCTAAGAACTCTTTATTTGAATGGATAGATGTACTTGTCAGCATTTATTTCTAGAAGAAAAAAGAAATACTATAAATACATATTTTTTTCTAATACAAGACTTACTTACTCTTTGGCTTCTTCGAATTATGCCACTAGGCTGACTCGTCTGTTTGCAATTTTAGAACAAGGGAGAATTTTATTTTATTGTTTTGTACTGTCTTTGGATGTGATTGCTTCTTCAGATCAGAGCAACCTTCAGTGTCTTCATTGTTTCTCTGTTTCAGGGAATTGGCTCGGGAAAAGGTAATGCGAGAAGTTAAAGCCTTAGCCAAGCTTGAACACCCAGGAATTGTTAGATATTTCAATGCTTGGTTGGAAGCACCACCAGAGAAGTGGCAAGAAAAAATGGATAAAATTTGGCTGAAAGATGAAAGGTAACTTGGTTAGACATAGACTTAAAAACTAGTATTTATTTCAGGCTAGTTTTTAGCTTACATGAACAAAATATCCTTTCTATAACTTTAGAGGTGATTTTTTTAAAAGAAAAATAACAGCAGATTACTGTTTCTGTCATCATGTTTTGGAACGTTCTCCAGTCACTTGTTAAGTGAAAAGTTGATTTAGTTTATAGAACATGAACTTTTTTTCTTTTTTGTCCAAAACATGAATTTCTAAAATCATTGGTAGATAGAGCTCTATGACTTATAATTCACTGAAGGATTTACAGTAGCCTTTCTCAATAAGAGATATTGTCTGCTTTTGTCTCCATTTTTTTATTTTAAATTTTCATTTAGTTTCTTAGTAGTTAGCAATTTACAACTCCTTTCTAAAGTAGTTTTAAACTATTTGCAGTTAAAACTACAAGAACTTGGGACTTCCCTGGTTGTCCAGTGGTTAAGACTTTGCCTTCCAGTGCAGGAGGTGTGGGTTCAATCCCTGGTCCGGGAGCTAAGATTCCACATGCCTCGCAGTCAAAAAAAAAAAAAAAACCCCAAAAACATAAAACAGAAGCAATATTGTAACAAATTCAATAAAGACTTTAAAAAATGGTCCACATCACAAAAAAAAAAAAAATACATGAACTTACGGGAATTCCCTGGAGGTCCAGTGGTTAGGACTCCTCGCTTTCACTGCCAAGGGCGCAGGTTCGATCCCTGGTTGGGAAACTAAGATCTCGCAAGCCGCACGGCGAGGCCAAAAACCAAAAAGAAAAAAATACCATGAACTTGGGCAACCTGACGGTAATTCCCATGTTAAATATGCTATTCTCTAGGAAGGAAGGCCCTTTTAAAAACTACTAAATGAGAGCAAAAAGGAAGCAGGCTACAAATAGACTATTTAGTAAAGAGCTGCAGTAAAATTCCTGCCTAAAAGTACCAAACACAGCCCTAGATCCACATGAGGTACCTAGTTACAGTGACACTTACATACACAGCCAGTAGCCAAACCACAGAAGGACCAGGTGAAGTGACCCTGTGTCTCAAGCCCTAATTTGGACGGGGACTTCCGAATCACAGCCACCAAAGGGTTCTGGCCTTGGTCTTCCTTTGTGCTTTGCGTTTTGCACATAGGCCTTGGCTGTACTGGGCTTGACAGTCCCAGGTAACTGTTTCCGGTTTAAACCCAAGATTTCCAATTAAGGAATGCATGGACTGTGATGTTCTTTGTCTCCTGTGGCATGTTTTCATTGAATTTCTATGTTGTCATTTGGTAACTGGCTTGATTATAGTTGAAGCTTTGGAGACAAAGCATGTAGTTACAACACTGTAAGTCAACTGTACTTCAATAAAAATAAATCAGTAAATGAGCAAACGAAGGATGTAGTTCACATAATTTGATCAACACATATTCACTCTCATCCCTTTGTACTTCTCCCACTCTTAGCACAGACTGGCCGCTCAGCTCTCCTAGTCCCGCGGATGCGCCATCCGTTAAAATGTGCAGAATGGATCCTTTCTCTACAAAGGAACGCATTGAAATCATAGCCCCTTCTCCACGAAGCAGGAGGTCTTTTTCGGTCGGGATTTCCTGTGGCCAGACAGGTTCATCCAAGAGCCAGTTCTCTCCGCCGGAATTTTCCGGAATGGACCACAGAGACACGAGTGACGCGGTGTGCAACCTCCAGGACAGCTGCCTTACAGACTGCGAGGGGGAAGACGGGACTAGGGATGGCAGTGATGAGGGACACTCCTTTGAACTTTGTCCTTCTGAAGCTTCCCCTTACGTAAGGTCAAGGGAGCGAACCTCCTCTTCTATAGTATTTGAAGATTCCGGCTGTGATAACGCATCCAGCAAAGAGCCCAAAACGAACCGACCGCCTCTTGGCAACCATTGTGCTGATAAACTAACTGCAGTCCAGCATTCCAGTAGCAAGTCTTCCTCGGAACCTACTTTGTCTATTTCTCCTTCAAGACCAACCACTTTAAGTTTAGATCTCACTAAAAACTCTGTGGAAAAACTCCAACCCAGTTCACCAAAGGTGTATCTTTACATCCAGATGCAGCTGTGCAGAAAGGAAAACCTCAAAGACTGGCTGAATAGCCGCTGCACCATTGAGGAGAGAGAGAGAAGCGTGTGTCTGCACATCTTCCTGCAGATCGCAGAGGCGGTGGAGTTTCTGCACGGCAAAGGGCTCATGCACAGGGACCTCAAGGTCTGTTTTTGTGGAACATCACCCAAGGGTTTCAATGTGTTTTTTTTTTTTCTATTAAAGTCATTTATTTTATTTACTTACTTATTATTTTTATTGAAGTACAGTTGATTTACAATGTTGTGTTAGTTTCAGGTGAACAGCAAAGTGATTCAGTTTTTTATATATATACATATTCCCAGTTGAAAAGCTATGTATTCTGTTCATTCTGACCTATCATTGAGCCTACTGTTAAACCTTCTAGGCCCTCTAACCTTTTTGTATTTTGGTCACGTGTTTGTCACGTATCAGTCTCAGCGTAGCTGCCAGAAGTTCTCAGGGCTCCATGTTTTAAGTCTTTTGGAGGTGTTGGGGAGAAAAGTATCACTTTCCCCTGCTATTGATCAGAAGTCCTGGATTTTCTTTTTTTTTTTCTTTCATTTAAATGAGCTTTTTTTTTAAATTAATTTTTATTGGAGTATCGTTGATTTACCTGGTTTTCTTCTAATCGATAAGCCAGGAACACATATGCATCCCTAAACCAGTTGCCTGGCCAGAGGCTGGGATTATACTGATTGGTGGGTGCCAGTTCTGGATGCAACCTCCAGATAACATCCCGTATGAACCACAGACTTGCTGCCCAGAAGAAGAGAGTTCAAAGTCACATCAGGATACTTCTGGTGGAAGCGTAGGGGGATGGAAAGATGCTGGAGAACCAAAAAAAAAAAAGTCCGTTAGTGTTGGGTAAATAACAGCTGACAGCAGAGCACGGAGAGGGGAGGAAAGATGAAATTTAAGGCAGTCTAATCCTGTCTCTCTTACAAGGTATTTGAGGGAAAGTAGGAGGGTATCACTATAGATGTTGGTTATATGCAATAACTTCATTGTTTCAAAGTCCAAACTGTATGATGGCACTTTGGAGTTTTGAAATAAAATGTTTTTTGTCTGGCAGTATTTGAAGCCCAGTGAAAGTCAATTTTGTGAGCTAAATGGCTTCCTTTTCCCTTATTTCAAGGGCTATGAATGGTGGTCATGTGGGCTGAGAGTAGGCTCTAGGGAAAGATGATATATTTCATGTAGGGGATTTGGGGTTTGAGGAGCCCGTGGTTAGATGTATCTTATGAACAGTTGCATATGAGAGTTTAGAACTCGGGACAGGGGTTGTGGGGTATATGGGAGCCTGTGAGTATTAGAAGAGGCAACACAAGATTGTGGTTAAGAGCTCTTATTCTCCTTGACAGCCTACATTCCCCTCTCAGACACAAGCCCGAAGATCAGTCTGTTTTGTTCATTGACCAAATAGTAGTGATTAGCTACCGTAGGGCAAGAATTGGACACATGGCAGTGGAGCAGAAGTCCTTTCCTCACGGAGCCAGACTGCCTGGGTTTGAATCCCTGCTCCACCCCTTACTAGCTGGGTAACCTTGGGCAACTTACTTAACTTCTCTGGGCCTCAGTTTTCACATCTGTGAAATGAGGGACCAATAGGACTAAAAGCATTGTATTACATGAGTTAATAGTAATGAACTACTTAGATCAGCTTCTGGCTCATTGCAAGTGTTACATATGCATTTGCTATTATTATTATTATTATTATCATGGCTTAGGTCATAAATGCAGAGGAGCTTGCCAAGGGAGAGTGTATAGAATAATGAGATTGAGGTTTAAGTACCCTAGACCCTAGGGAATGTGAATCTCTAAGGATTTATTTAAATAGATGTTCAGGGACTTCCCTGGTGGCACAGTGGTTAAGAATTCACGTGCCAGTGAGGGGGACATGGGTTCGAGCCCTGGTCCTGGAAGATCCCACATGCCGCGGAGCAGCTAAGCCCGTGCGCCGCAACTACTGAGACTGCGCTCTAGATCCCGCGAGCCACAGCTACTGAAGCCCTTGTGCCTAGAGCCTAGAGCTGCAACAAGAGAAGCCACCGCAATGAGAAGCCCGGCACCACAACAAAGAGTAGCCCCCGCTCGCCGCAACTAGCAAATGCCCGTGCACAGCAACAAAGACCCAATGCAGCCAAAAAATTAATAAATAAAATTTAAATAAATAAATAGATGTTCAATAAATATACTCCCTTTGCTACCCTTGCCTCTTCTTTACTCACAGTACTTGTCTAGCATCGAAGGATTGTTTTTATTTTCATATTAGCCCATTGTAAAGAGAAACATGCTTGAGAATATCTAGTGTCTTGTATTTATTTTCTGTAGTCGTTTAAATAATTCTCTTCACTTTTTCTCCTTCTCCATACACAACCACCGTGCTTTTGTCTGTTTCATTTTTTTCCAGCCTTCCAACATATTCTTTACAGTGGATGATGTGGTCAAGGTTGGAGACTTTGGATTGGTGACTGCAATGGACCAGGATGAAGAAGACCAGCTGGTTCTGACCCCAATGCCAGGGTACGCCAGACACACAGGACAAGTGGGCACCAAGCTGTATATGAGCCCAGAACAGGTGAGCCTTTCGTTTTCCTTTTGAGGAATAAATAGATTTTTAATTAGGATGGCAGCAAGCTAGATGTGCGCCATGAATCTCCATCCGTGCTGTGTTTTAAATACCCAATAAAATAAAAGCTGAAAATGATGAAAACTGGCAGAAGTGTTCCACAGGCCACACAGCTCGGGTACAATTCCACAACACTGGATTGGGGTGTGGAGGAAGAAAAATACTAAAAATGCATTAAATGTGCTCACCCTCTGAACCAGAACCTGACAGCAACCAGAAATTTAGAATGAGATTTTGAATGTCCTCCTCCCAAACTTAATTGTCATTCACCCTGTGTGAACTATGCAGGAGCTGTTTTCATAGCCAGCTGGAGGTAGTGTTCTAAGCTGTTCTCTATAATAATCCACGGGCAGCTTCCAGAACGTACCATGGCAGGAAATAAAGGTGGACAGGCTGAGCTATGTTGCCTTGTGGGATGCTTAGTCTTCCAAGGAAAAGCTCCATAAACTGAACAGAGACTGGAAGAGTGGTGGGAGCAGGGCATCCTGGGAGCTTCCGCACAGCATCCCTGGCCGCCACTACGCTGACGGTTATTCACAGGCTTACATATGCTTAGATCAGCGGTTCTCAGGCTTTCTGCTCAATGCCTGTTTATGCTTGTAAACGTGATAGAGAGCTCAAGAATTTTTCTTAAGGAAGTTTATCCATCAGTATTTGCCATATTAGAGATTAAAAAAGAAATTTGTAAAATTTTTAATTCAGTTAAAAGTGACAATATTAAATCTATCACATCTTCAAGATATTTTCTGAAAAATAAATATTTTCTGAAAGAAAACTAGTGAGAAGAGTGGCATTTACTTACATTTTTTGTAAAACTCTTTACTGTCTGACTTAAAAGAGATTTCATATCTGCTTTTGCATTTAATCCCTTGCACTATGTTATTTTGGTTGAAGTATATGAAGAAAATCTGGCTTCACATAGATAGGCAGTTGGAGAAGGAGGAATATTTTAATACCATTTTCAGGTAGTTGTGGGCATTCTTCTTTGACAGCATATCAAAATACAGTAAGCAAAAGTTTCTGAAGAGTCATTTGCCCTGAATCTAAAACCATAGCAGTGAACATTTTGTATTCTGTTACTTTAACATCCCTTGGTCCATTTTGCACGTTGAATGGACCTTTGACCCACGCCTGATTTTATAAAATTGTGCATTGGTCATTTGGAAACTATTGGTTCCCTAAGTTATGCATCTTTTCCAAAAGTTGTCACAATTCACTATATAGTATTAAAAAAATCACTCTGGTTGGGCTTCCCCGGCGGCGCAGTGGTTGAGAGTCCGCCTGCCGATGCAGGGGACGCGGGTTCGTGCCCCGGTCCGGGAAGATCCCACGTGCCGCGGAGCGGCTGGGCCCGTGAGCCATGGCCACTGAGCCTGCGCGTCCGGGCGTACCGCAAAAAAAAAAAAAAAAAAAAAAAAAAAAAAAATCACTCTGGTTAATATCACAAATTTTCCAAAATTCTGACATTCACTTCAAAGCTCAACTTTTATTTTTGGCAACAAATACTGTCAGTCTTCCTTGAAGTTCCATTCTCACTTTGTTCATCTTTAAGAAAATATCTGTCAAGTATCCAAGTACGAATAACCACAGTTTGTCTACCAGTTGTTCTTTCAAGTCAAAATGGTGCTCTATGAAAAGAGCATCTGGTTCATATAGTAACTCAGACAATTGCACAAATGCTTTCTCTTGAGACAACCATTGTACTGCGGTGTGGAGCAGAAATGCTTTATGACTACTGCCCATTTTGTCACACAGAATATTAAAAACTGCGTACCTAAGGGGGAAGATATAATAAAATTAATAATTTTTACTGTATCAGCAAGGACATTTTAAGTGAAACTGTCTTCCTTCCTTCCTTCCTTTTTCCCTTCCTTCCTGCCTCCCTCCCTCCCTTTCTTCCTTCCTTTCATTGAAGAACATAATTACTACTAGTATGGTTCAGTGCTGCTGCCTTGGTTCATGCTAAGGTTCAGCAGTGCAAATGTCAACACAGTGAAAAGACAAATCATGTCTTTTATTATGAAAACAGTCTTGACTTTGTAGACCTCCTGAAAGGGTGTTGGGGTCCCCAGGGATCCATAGACCACACTTTGAGAACTGGTGGATTAGTTTATCTTTGGAAGGTTATATCAGAGACCAGTCATAGGAACTGGCCTTTATTTTACTGTTGTACAGTATCCTTTTAGACTTCTTGAGTTGTTTGCATTATTCAAGTGTTTTCTTTTTTATGCGTAAATTTTATTTTTTTATTTAATTAAAGGAATTTTTTAATAGAACCCTATACTTAGACATCTTGAATTTCAAGATAAGGGAAAAATAGTGTAAGTATTTAGGTAGGGAAAAAAAGCACGTTACAGCTTAAAGAGCTTGTTTTCTGTTACACTCAACCCTGGAGGACAATAAATCAACATTTACAGTTTGGATGAAAAATAGCTGTGACCCAAAAATCATGTTTCTGGCCATAAAGTTTATTCATATAAAAGAAATTAGGCATTTTTAGGTAGGTAAGAGTTAAAAAAGAATCTCTTAAGTGAAAAAAGCCAGGGGCAGAAATGTGTGTATAGTGTGTAAAGGAGGGAAAGATAGCTATATATTTGCTTATGTTTATATAAAGAGCTCTGGAAGGATGTACAGGAAACAAATAGCTTTGGGGGCGGTAGGTAGAGGGGAAGTGACTGGCGGGGACTGGGCAGATAAGGGATGGACAGGAGGGAAGCTTGACTGTATACTTCTTTTTGAGTCATGGGAGTGTGTTACCTATTAAAAGTGAGTTTAAGAAGGGAAACATTTGTTTTGGATGTTTTAGTGACTCAGACATTTTGCTGTTAGGAATATCACTGTGATAACCATCCCTGGGTACAAATCTCTGTCTGCATTTCCATCTACCCTGGGGTGGATGAAATTTAAATAGAACCATTAAGTGGTAGTAAACATTTATTGCCAGGTTGCTTTCATGAAGGTGTGTTAATTAATATTCTCCAGATAGTGTATGAGGTGTCCTTTTCACCGTACCCCTTGTAAACTCTGTTTTGAACATATTTTCTTTGACTACTTCCCAGACCCCAGTAACAGCTAAGGGAAGGGAGGAAGATGGTGTAGCCTGATGCAGTCACTGGAACTTCCCCTGATAGTCTATAAGCCGAAAGGCAGCCTGGGTCTCAGAAGGAACAGGGAGACAGGTATCAAGTGTAGTTTAGAGAGGAGGTTGTAAAGGGTTCCTCATCCCTGACAAATACCTTGTGATCCCCCAACAAGAAATGCTGGTGTGAGTATCCCCAAAGTGGGGCTTCCTTGGCCTTTGCCAAATGTCGTTGTGTGCCTGGAGTCATTTTCCCAAATAAAAGGGTTCTTCTGAGTCCCCAGGAGGTCACTTTTAATTTGAATAAGGCTTTGTTTAATAGAGTAGTTGGGTTGTAATTCATTTGTTCATTTTAACAAGTAAGTATTTATTGAGGGCCTTCTCTGTACTTAGCCCGGTGCTGGATGGTGAGAATTCAAAAGAAGCAGTTCCCTTCCCTCCAGGACTTTATAATCTAGTTGTGAAGAATAAGAAATAACACACATGAAAAATACAACCAAGAATGTAGTGAAGTCCATAATTAAGTGCCGTAATGAGGGCTAACCGCGGTTGATTAGTGGTTTGGAGTAGAGAAGATTTTCTCATAAAAATAGGTGAGGTCTAAGATGGTTAGAAATGAGAGATTTGCTTTAGATAGTGCTCGCTTTGAAAAACTTCACCCCAGGGGTAGGGGAGCAGCTTTTCCTGGCTCCTGGCTCCAGGTGTCCGCTGGGCCTATCTTACTGATGCATATCTCAGAGCTATACCTGGGCTTCCTTCTGTAATGCTGAGTACTTTAATTACTCTTGCTGTGGTGAATTGAAGAAAAGAGGCTTGAGAGATGATTAACTCTTTGCTAACAATTCTACGGACACTCAAACCAAGAAGAGACTGAGTCAAATGTCTGGATTCACTGATGCCGTATTAGCCGTTGTACTATCTCCGTGAATGTTTTCCTAATATTTCTTCTTTATTTGGGATTTCAGATTCATGGCAACAACTACTGTCATAAAGTGGACATCTTTTCTTTAGGCCTCATTCTGTTTGAATTGCTGTACCCATTCGGCACTCACATGGAGAGGGTCAGGGTAAGTGTTCCCCCCTCAAAAAAGGTAGAAAAAGAAAATATTAAATCTGAAGTTCGCAAAAGAAAGAGTTTTAGAAGAAGAGTAACTTACTCCTAATACCAGCAGATTGGTTGACGTAGAAGAGGTCACGTGAGTGACACAGAAAGGATTTGTAGACTCTTTGCTTCCACAGAAAGCTCAGTCTTCAAAAATTGTTGAGTCGAGTTGTCTGTTCCTTGTTGTTGCTTAAATTCATCATAACTTAACGATATCTCGCACTCAAATTTGTAATAAGTGCAAAGCACAGGGTAAGGGAGTGAGGGTGACGGTGTTGGTTGGTCAGGGAAGAATTTTCCAGAGGACAAGTGGCCATACACTCACACACTTAAAAGGTGGCAAACTAAGCATGATTAGGTTTTTTTTCCCCCCTCTCAAAATAAACCAAGATGATGGCCTTTATGGAAAACAGTACTGAAAGTCTTTTAAAAGTAGACCTCTGTCGCATTCTTCCCCATACTTCATAAGTGGTTACCCTCCAGTTTTCCAGCTGTTGTCCCTGTACTTACTTCCGTATTTCCAAAGTTTATGTCCTTATCACCATTTCTTAATTTATCAGTGTTAGACCTTATCTGTTGACTCCTGGCCATGGTAGAACAGGATGTAGTTCTCACATAGAACCAAAAGGACCTACCAAGTGTTCTATACAATAAATAGGAAAAAAAGAAAATAATTTAAAAATCAAAGTGGCTAAATTTCAGAATACCAGAAGTAAAGGCACTAAAAGCTTCCAGAAAGGAAAATAAAACAGGCCCAACGTATGTTAAAGGATCAGGAATCATATGGCATCAAAATTTAAGTAGTTTTGGGGAATTCCCTGGTGGTCCAATGGTTAGGACTCCGCGCTTCCACTGTAGGGGACACGGGTTCAATTTCGATCCCTGGTCAGGGAACTGAGATCTCACATGCCTCACGGTGTGGGCAAAAATAAATAAATTTAAATAAATTTAAAAAACAAAGTATCTTAAAAAAAACTTGTGTAGTTATAAGGACATCAAAAGACACTACCAAGAAAGTGAAAATAGGGCTGCCCTGGTGGCGCAGTGGTTAAGAATCCGCCTGCCAATGCAGGGGACACGGGTTCGAGCCCTGGTCCGGGAAGATCCCACCTGCTGTGGAACAATTAAGCCCATGTGCCACAACTACTGAGCCTGCACTGTAGAGCCCGTGAGCCACAACTACTGAAACCTGCGCGCCTAGAGCCCGTGCTCCACAACAAGAGAAGCCACCGCAATGAGAAGCCCGCGCACCGGAACAAAGAGTAGCCCCCGCTCGCCACAACTAGAGAAAGACTGCGCTCAGCAACGAAGACCCAATGCAGCCAAAAATAAATAAATAAAATAAATATATTTATTTAAAAAAAGAAAGTGAAAATACAACCCACAGAAAATATTTGTGAATCATGTATCTGATAAGGTTCTAGTATCCAGAATGTATAAAGAAGTATTACGGTTCAACAACAAAAAGACAACCCCATTAAAAAATGGGCAAAGGACTTGAACAGCCATTTCTCTGCAGAAGATTACAAATGACCAATAAGCACAACACCATTATTCATCAGGGAAATGCCAATCAAAATCACAGTGAGATACCACTTCACACCATCTAGGATGGCTAGAATAAACCAAAACAAAACAAAAATGGAAAAGAAGTGTTGGCGAGGAGATGGAGAAATTAGAACCCTCACGCATTGCTGGTACGAATGTAAAATGATGCAGCCACTGGGGAAAACAGTTTGACAGTTCCTCAAAAAGTTAAACATGGAATTACCATATGACCCAGCAGTTCTACTCCTAGGTATATACCCAAGAGAAATGAAAACATAGGTCCACACAAAACCTTGTACACAAATGTTCATAGTAGCATTTTCATAATAGCCAGAAAGTAGAAACAACCCAAATGTCAATCAGCTGATGAATGGCAAAGCAAATGTGGTTTACCCATACAGTGAGATATTATTCACCCATGAAAAAGAAACGAAATACTGATACATACTACAGCACAGGTGAACCTTGGAAACATCACACTAAGTGAAAGAAGCGGACATAAAAGACCACATACTGTATGATTCAATTTATGCAAAATGTCCGGAATAGGCAAATCCATAGAGACAAGGTAGATTAGTAGTTGCCAGGAGCTGGGGGTAGAAGGGGACGGAGAGTGATTGCTTAATAAGTACAAGGTTTTCCTTTGGGCGATGAAAATGTTCCGGAATTAGAGAGTGGTGATGGTTGTACAACATTGTGAATAGAGTAAAAATCACAGAATCATACACTTTAAAATGGTTAAAATGGTGAATTTTATTTATGTGATTTTATTTCAGTAAACGCATTTTCTAAAATATGTAGTTATGTAAAAATGTTTGGGTTTAATTAAGCCATGCAAATATTGTTCTATGCTAGACCAAATAATGTACCCTGACTTTCTTTTCTTTTTGATACAATCCTTTTTTTCAGAATTGCCTTTTCTCAATTGCTTAGTTTTCTATGAACCTTTGCTGTAATTTTTAACAAATGTGCAAAAGTCTGTCACATATCAAACAATAATTTCTCTGTGCTTCAGTATAGCTTATCCAGATAGATAGATAGATTGATTGATTGATTGATTTAATTTGTTTTCCCCTGGAGTCTTTCTTCTCAAAGCTTTGTTCTCCGGTCTGGACCAGTTGCCCCCTAGACCTTCTGTAAGCTGTAGTGCAAGGATGCACTCACTTCCCTACTCTCCTGGCTTGGATCCGTTGTTTCCTAGCTTCCATGTTTTGCTTTGTTTTATTTTCTTGCACTACTCTTTTATTTTGCTGGAGCACATTCTGCAGTAAATTCCTCAGAAACAATGTATGAGAAAGAAATTTTTAGGGTCCTTAGGTATCTGAAAATGTACCTTTTTTTCCATTTTCGTACATAACTGATAAATTGGCCAGGTTCCAATTCTAGATGGAAAATGACTTTCCTTCAGAACCTTGAGAGCATTGCCCCATTTCCTTACAGCTTCCAGCGCTGCTGTTGAAAAGCAGATACCATTCTGATGCCTGATTTTTTAATATAGGTTATCTTGGACCTGTTACATTTTCATTTCTGGAATGTTTAGGGCTTTAGTTTTATCAGTGCCATTATAAAATTTAGTCCTTTCACTGATCTTCTCCCCCTGCCACCATTGTACTTAGCACTTGGTAGATTCAGTTAGAAGAGGTGAATCCTTCAGTTCTAGTAAATTTCTTATATTATTTTTGATAAATTTTCCAATTTTTCTGGTTTTTTTTTTTCTTTTCCTGGAATTCCTGACTTAATCCTAAAAATGCCTAATTTTTTTCCCCTCCTATTTTCCATCTTTGTCTTTTTGTACTATTTTTTAAAAAATTTTATTTATTTTATTTTTTGCTGTGTTGGGTCTTTGTTGCTGCACGCGCGCTTTTCTCTAGTTGCGGCGAGCAGCGGCTACTCTTCATTGCGGTGCGCGGGCTTCTCATTGCGGTGGCTTCTCTTATTGCAGAGCATGGGCTCTAGGCGTGTGGGCTTCAGTAGTTGTGGCACATGGGCTCAGTAGTTGTGGCTCGCAGGCTCTAGAGCACAGGCTCAGTAGTTGTGGCGCATGGGCTTAGTTGCTCCGTGGCATGTGGGATCTTCCCGCACCAGGGATTGAACCCGTGTCCCCTGCATTGGCAGGTGGATTCTTAACCACTGCGCCACCAGGGAAGTGCTGTACTAGTTTTTGCAGGAGTTCCTTAACTTGTTATTCTGACTTTCCTAAGTCCTTTATTTTGACAATCCAATTTTTATTGTCCAAGATTGTTCCATTTTTATAGTATTTTGCTCTGTTTACATGAATTCAGTATCTTCACATTGCTGAGAATCTCAATTACGTGTATGTATATATTTTAAGTTTTCTTCCCCCTATATTGTCTCTTTCCTCTGGGTTTGTTTTTTTTTTTAACTTTCTGTTTTGAAATTATTATAGATCCACAGGAAGTTGCAAAGACAGAGAGATACCCTCCACCCACTTTCTGCTGACAGTTACATTTGACATAATTACAGTACAACATAAACTTGACATTGGCACAGTGTATGTATATAGTTCCATGTTATTTTATTTCAGTATAGGTTTGTGTAACCACCGCTGCAATCTAGATACAGAACTGTTACATCAACACAGAAAACTCTGTCTTGCTACCCCCTTATAGTCACACTTACTTCCCTCCCTACCAACATCTCTGAGTCTTTTAATGATTTGTGTGTGTGTGTGTGTGTGTGTGTGTGTGTGTGTGTGTGTTTCTCATGCTGATAATCCTTAGCTGTCCGTTCATATTTAAGAATAGGGCTCTTGGAGACTTCCCTGGTGGTCCAGTGGTTAGGACTCGGCGCTTTCCCTCCCGGGTCCCGGGTTCGATCCCTGGTCGGGGAACTAAGATTCCTGCAAGCTGTGCAGCACAGCCAAAAAGAACAGGAAAAAAAAAAAAAAAAAAGGAAGAAGAATAGGGCTCTAAAATGGTGACTAGAAGTGGACATCACTGTAAGGGTTATGATCCAGTTCTTACTTTGGGGTGGGGGGCACAGAACTCCCACATGTCAGCATCTATAGGCCTCTCCTCATTTTCTCCGGAGAAGAAGTCCTCATTCTCCTGCCCGAGAAAGAGTCGGGATGGGGTGTGGAGAGTTCTTACTGTTTCACGTGCAGCTCTTCACTGCATCCTTCTGTGTTCCATGCCTACCCCCCGACTCATCCTCCTTCTGTCAACCCTAGGTCTGGAATGCCTTGGTTCCGTTTCTCCAGAGAGCCAAACCTTCTGTCTTATATGGGGGTATATCGCTCCGCCCGTATACGGACCTTTCGACGGCTCTCCTGCCGCCATCCTTGAGCCTCACCGCCATGCCCAGCAGGTTCTGCTCAGCTAATCAGTTCCCTCTCTGTTGGCTTTATCCCTCACAGGCAGCCTGGTTTACCTTCCTCTGTTCTGCTAAAGAAGTTGCTATGCTTCCACTGCTTTCTGTCTTTCAAAAATGTAATCTATTCTTCCATTGCAGTTATCCTTATAGACTTACAGTACGTTTTACCTTCCTTGGCAGTTTTTTTTTTGTGAAAATGCTTACTAGAAATATAGTAGAAAATCTGCCATGTTTAGCCAGAACCCCTCTGAAATTCCATCAGTAAATGTAAAAGAGACTATTCAATGATTTGACCAAGATCTTTTTTAAAAATTAATTTTATTGAGGTATAATTTACGTACATACAACATACCCACTTTGTACATTTTTATGAGTTTTGACACATTTATGCATCCACATCGTCACCACTACATTCAAAATATAGAACATTTGTGTCACCCCAGAAAGTTGCCTTTTACTCCTCCCCAGTCAGTCCCCTGTCTTTCCAGGCTCCACCTGGATCCCAGGCAACTGCTGATCTGTTTTCTGTTGTCTTTTCTAAAGTTTCGTATAAATTGAATCATGCATGTCTATTCTCTTTTGTGTCTGCCTTCTTTGACTCACTGTAAAGTCAGTAGTTCCTTCCTTTTTATTAATATCCCATGGTATATATACGACAGTTCATGTGTCCAGCTACCTGTTGAGAAACATTTACGACTAAAGTTGCTATGAGCATTTGTGAACAGGTCTCTTTGTAGACATCCATATGTGTCGTATCCTTAGTCTCGGATGATTATGAGGTAGGATTGATAAGCTCTGTGGTAAGTGGTTTAACTTTATAAGAAAGTGTCATTTTATATACTCACCAGCAGTGTAGGAGAGATCTAGGTCCTCAGCACTTACGTTTCAGTCTTTACATTTTTAGACATTCTCATAGGGGTATAATGGAATCATACTGTGGTTTAAGTTTGCATTTCTTGGATAACTAATGACCTTGACCGTCTTTTCAAGTCCTTTGCCAAGTATATGTATTGTGACTAATTTATTCCAGTCTGTGGCTTGCCATTTCATTTTCTTAATGGTGTCTTTCACAGGGTAGCAGATTTTAATTTTAAAGTTCAGCCTACCATTCTTTTATGCTTATGCTTTTTGTTGAAAAGACTCTCTGTTTCCCCATTGAGTTATGGCCAAGGTCTCTTTCAAATTCTAAGTTATAAAATAAAAACTTTAAGAATGTCATGGGATTAAAAATTAATTCCATGAGTCCAGACTCAAGCATTTATCTGCACTTAGTTTGGTACGACCTACCTATTAGCAGGTGAAACCCTCCCTTCTGGGCCTGCAGCATAGATTCTTCTAGTGAAGCATCCGTTTTCCTTTAGTGGGAAGTGACAAATGCCAACCCAGTTCGTATTTTTGTTCAAGTACCCTCCAGCTTATTTCTCAAGAAATATGAAGACATATTTATTAATTTATTTCATTTCTCAAAATTGGTTTTTATCATCATTACAAAAGGAATATCAGGCACTGTGCTAAGTAGTTTGCCTGAATTACCTCATTTAAGTCTCAGAGCAATCACACACGGTGGGCCTCGTTATCCTGTTTGTATGAAAATTTCCCAAATAACTAGTTTAGTTTTATATTCAGAATTTAGCATAATTGACTTGGTTTTCTTCACTCAAAAAAAAAAAAAGAAGAAAGACTATGTCTTTTTATCTCAAATACAAGAGGTTAGTGACTAGTAGAAAAAGTTACCCACTTAAGAACACAAATGTGGGCTTCCCTCGTGGCGCAGTGGTTAAGAATCCACCTGCCAGTGCAGGGGACACAGGTTCGAGCCCTGGTCCAGGAAGATCCCACATGCCGTGGAGCAACTAAGCCCATGCACCACAACTACTGAGCCTGCGCTCTAGAGCCCGTGAGCCACAACTACTGAGCCTGCACGCCACAACTACTGAGCCTGTGTGCCTAGAGCCCGTGCTCCTCAGCAAGAGAAGCCACCGCAATGAGAAGCCCACGCACCGCAACGAAGAGTACTGCTCGCCACGACTAGAGAAAGCCCGTGCGCGGCAACTAAGATCCAATGCAGCCAAAAATAAATAAAATAAATAAATTTTTTTAAAAAATCTATGTTTAAATAGATCCACATATCAAAATAGATTTAAAGATAAGTAACACTTTTCTTTCTTTTCAGATCTTAACTGATGTAAGAGATCTCAAATTTCCACCACTGTTTACTCAGAAATATCCTCGTGAGGTTGGTATTAATTCTCATCTTTTATTTTCTTTAGAATCTTACTTAGAACGTGAAGCGTCCTTAGCAGTCAGCTCATCAGTTTCCCCGTTTTACAGATGAGGAAGCCTAAGGTCTAGAGAGGAAAGGGACCTGATCCCAACAACACACAACTTGTTAAAACCAAAGGCTGTGACTGGGTCCCAGGTCCTGGGCCCAGTGCTCTGTGCTCCAAGCTGCATGACATCCCATCTGGGAATTGCAGCAACCTTGCGTTTCGATAAGGCTGAACTCCTAGCTCGCCCTCACAGCCGTAGAGTTGCCATTATGATCATGCCATTAATTTCTTTATCTTAGTGAATTTGGGAGAGATCTTAAAAACTGGGTTCTTTTTTTTAAAAAAGTCACTAATTTCCACTGATTTTGTGTGTTGGGGTTATACCTCTCAGAGTGACACAGTAAATGGTTCAGAAGAGTGGGGAGGGAAAATTAAGCTGGTCTTGATGGTGAAAACTGTGTGTAATGAATTTTTGAAGTTTCTTTTTGCAGCTTTTGTTTACTTCATAATATGTCCACAAACATATCACTTTAAAATGTATGTGTTGATAAATCTTGAATTTTCTTAGTAAATTAAGTTTAGGTAAATTAGACTCTGGCTAATCATCAAGTTGGAAAAAGTCTAATTGATCTTTCAGTATTATAAGTATAACAAAGGGTTGCATTAAAAATGAACTTTATAACAATATAGAGGTATGCCGGCCTAAAATGAAATATATTTTACCAAAACTATTCTGTTATGTATTTTGCAAAGTCGATGAATCAATCCCTGGGGGGCTCGTCAGAATCCATGTTACATTAAAGGGGTTCAGGGCTTCCCTGGTGGCGCAGTGGTTGGGAATCTGCCTGCCGATGCAGGGGACACGGGTTCGAGCCCTGGTCTGGGATGATCCCACATGCCGCGGAGCAACCAGGCCCGTGAGCCACAATTACTGAGCCTGCGCGTCTGGAGCCTGTGCTCCGCAACAAGAGAGGCCGCGATAGTGAGAGGCCCGCGCACAGCAATGAAGAGTGGCCCCCGCTTGCCGCAACTAGAGAAAGCCCTCGCACAGAAACGAAGACCCAACACGGCCAAAAATAAATAAATAAATAAATAAATAATTTTTAAAAAAGGGGTTCAAAAAATCAGCAAAAAGGGCTAGGTACTGATCACTGGCATGGTTATTTTTTAATTGAAATCTTTGAGATAATTGTACATTCACATACAATTGTAAGATGAATTTATTTTAAAAGCCAGAGTATGCCTGCCTTTCAAAGATGTGATTGAAGACCTTTTATTATATGTTAGAAAACAACCAATTACCCCAAAATGATCCGTGTGTATCTGGAGCAGGGGTTGGGCAAACTGTGTCCCACAGACCAAATCCAACCTGCTGCCTGTTTTGGTTATAAAGTTTTATGGGAACACAGCCAGGCCCACCTGTTTATATATGGTCTGTGGCTGCTTTTGTATTTCAGTAGCAGAGTTGAGAAGTTGTGTCAAACTGGCTCGCAAACTTAATATAGTTATAGAAACATTTGGCTGACTCCTGAATTAGGCAGCTGGTTAGTGGCCCTTTTATTACGAAACAATTTTTATCTTTCAGTATGTAATGGTGCAAGACATGCTCTCCCCATCCCCTACGGAACGGCCTGAAGCTGCAAACATTATTGAAAACGCTATATTTGAGGACTTGGAGTTTCCAGGAAAAACAGTTCTCAGACAGAGGTCTCGCTCCCTGAGCTCATCGGGAACGAAACAGTCAAGACACTCCAGCAGCTCCCATAGCCCTTTGCCAAGCAATTAGCCTTAAGCTCTGCTCGCCTCCCTAACAGGTGACACGGAATAGCCCACTTCGAAGGAATGTTGATTTCCAAAATCGTGAACTTGAAAATTTTGTTCTTTGCTCAATTTCATTTTGGACTACTTTTTCTAAATCAAATTTAAACTGGATTTTGGAGCTCAAACCTTTGAGCCAACTCTTGATTTTTGCTCTGCTCAAGGAGAGGGCTGTCACTGAATCATACGTGGTCCTTGTCCTTCGTTGGTCTCTTGAAATTGGCCGGCCAAGCATCCTAGCCCTCACGTTTTGTCTAAGGAGGTGGAAGCAACCCCTAAAATGTATAGAGAGAATTATAAAATGGAAATATTTTTGTAGTACAGAAAAATGAAAGTCCCCACATGTAGTAACTATACTGTTCTAGAAATACACTTTCTAGAGATATAGTGGTGATTTTGAAACTGATTTCCAAAAAAGCTGACTCCATTTTTGTCCCTGGTGGGTAAATGAGGAATCTGCATTATTTTGGAGGACAAGTAGCACAAATTGTATAGTGCTTTATGTCCATAGCTAGTTTTCTAGTGACCTTTGTAGCATTAAATAGCTTTATTCCTTAGATGGTTCTAGGGAGAGTTTAAGAGCTTTTTGTACTTTTACCTCCAGTAAAGGGAAAATGAAGCTTTTTGTGTAAATTGGTCAAAAGTTCTAGTTTGGGGAGGAAAAAAGCCGTAGTAAGAAATGAATCATGTATTACAACTAACTTCTTCAATTATGGACTTTTAAAATCTAATGAAATCTTAAGTGTCTTAAATATAATACTGTAGGTTGGTATTTTCCCAAAACTGATTGTAGATAACAGTTTAATCATCTAACTTGCTAACATGTTTTTATTTTTCACTGTAAATATGTTTATTTTTTATTTATAAAAATTCTGAACTCAATCCATTTGGGTTGGTGGTGTATAGAACGCACTTAAGTGTGTTAACTATTGTGACTTCTTTCAAGTCTAAATGATTTAATAAAACTTTAAAAAAATGATTTATGGTTGATTCTTATTTTGGGGGGAACTAGCCCTGAAATGGTAGTTTTTCAAATTTATAAAATGGGGTCATAGGTCTAAGAACAGTCATAACCCTACTCTCAAGAAAGCTTACTCCTAACCTGTTCTAAACAGGCATCTTCTCATCATTTCCCAAGGACTTGACAGGACCAAGTCCTTTTCACAATTCACTGGACTCATAATCCAGAGACATTAGCTCAGTTCCTACTCGGTGCCAGGGACATAAAGAACACCCTGCCCTAAAGGGAGACCTCGAAGAGCAAAGGCTCTGGCAATGCCAGTTGTGTTGGGATCACAGCGTGTCTGACGTGTACCGTGGGGGGGAGGCATGTGGCATGAGGGCACAAACCAGCTAGACACAACCTTTAAGGGTCAAATGCGTGGTTATTTCCATCTTAGAGATACGTAATGTCTGACCCACTAAGTTTGAGCAATTTATAAGCTGGACACGACACACGTCACAGATCTTGGTGTGCTCTGTCCTCACTCTCACTTCGCAGTGAGTCTCTAACGTTGTCTTTCTTCCCCATTCTGCTTGGCTTCTGGGCAGCCCATCTTCTCTTCTTCATCTCTTGGTCGGCCTGCTTCAGTTACCTTCTTCCTCTTCACCCCAGTGAGGGGTCCTGTAGATTTCTTCCCAGTCTGCCCACTCAGTCCCAGCTGTGGACCCTTTGACCCTCACGACCACCCTGAGAGCTAGCTATGAAAATGTTAGAATAACGCCATGGTGGGTGTTACGATTGCCATCCTTCTTATGGCGCAACTCGGGTCCAGAAAGGTGTCATTTGCCCAAGATCACAAAGCCAATCAGAGGAGAACTGGGACAGATCCCAGGAATTCCAGTTCCTAGTCAGGGTTTTGTCTATTCCCTTGCACCCAGTTGTCTAAAGGTTTGCAAATATCTTACATGATGTGATCAGGCCTTCTTTCATTTTAATTCTGCCTGTGCCTTTGCTGGCTACTAGGACGAAAGCAGCCATGGGAAGTTAAGGGGCTGGGCCAGCAGGACGTAGCAACTCCTCAGTGGTAGCCAGAATGGAGTCTCCTGCGTTCTCACCCAGAGCCCTTTCTCCCGACTCCAAACCCTACCTCCCTTCAAGTTGTTGCTTTTCTGGCATCTTTCCAAGTCCCCTCCCTCCACACTTGCCTCTCCCTTTAACACTTTGTACTGAATAACACTTAACCATTGTCAGACCGCAGATGAGCCTGTAACTGGTGCAAATCAATCTCCTAAATAGCTGAGGTCCCAGAGGGTAGGGACACACCTTCTTTTAAGCCCAGTAACATCTATCATAATGTCTGGTACTTGATTACATGTTTGTCGAATTGAATTTGGAAAACAATGTGTAACTCACATAGCTGCAGCCCTCAGGAAATAGCCAAATAAGGAGCAAAAGAAATGTACCAGTCACTGCTTAAATATTTGGCAAAGTGAAGGAGAAAAGATGGCTGAACAATCCTGATGTTAAAAACAGATAAATTATTATGAACTTTCATCAGATCTTTAACCGTGGCCATTTTAAAGTCTTTTGTCATTTACAGACAGTTCTGGGTGTACTCTGATGCTTTTGCAAAAATGTTCCTGTAAAAGGGTTTCATCTTCAAGGAATTCATGGAAAAGACTCTGACGAGTACAGGTTTCTGGTGACTGTACTGCTGAACTGAATGAATAAGCATTTTCAGAACTCTTAATGGAAAACTGATGAATTCATAGAAGTACTAACAGAAGATCAAGATGAAAAAAAAATTACATGGGACTGAGTGAACTGATGAGGATGATTATAATTTTTGTGACTTTCTGTTTGAGTAAAAAAAATTAAAAAAATAAAAACAGATAAAAATCTCAAATCCTGGAAGTTTTCTAAAGGAACGGGCCCTTAGGGTTTAATTTAAATGAGAGGAGAAGTGGGCTGGGACACACAGCATCCGTGTGGCTCTGTCTGATGCTGTCTGCTTTAGCCTGCCTCCCTCTCCATCTTTTACTGGAGTGCGTTACATCCCCGGCGCCAGCCTGGCCTGCAGGGGAGAGATCCCGATGGGGGAGCCACGCAAGCCCGCATGGCTTCTAGTTTCCAGGTTCCCTCATTCAGGAAGGCAGCAGCACGGGAGTGCTGGTCCAGAGGGCAGGAAGACTGAGAAATTCTGAAAACGAGCTACCAAGCCTGCCCTCTGCCTCCTAGGAGAACAGAAGAGCAGACATTTAGGATGTTCGGACAGTTTTCTTTTTCCAATTGTTTCTCAGCGATACTTTGGATGCATTTACACCAAAAGTGATTCTATTTCTCCAAGTAAATGGGGACAGAACAAGCTGCCAATCCGACCACCGGCCATAGAGCGACTCAGTCTTACTCCTGGAGTAAGTCAAGGGCGAAGCAGGAACTCTGGACGTTTTCTGGCTTATGTCTGGTGACGTTTACTCTTTCTAGAACTAGATTTGCAAGGGACTGCTTAAGGAGACTTCCCCCTTCAGGTTCTAGCCCTGCAACTACTGCAGCTGCCACCAGGGGGCTCATTTTCACCTTTTCCCTTAGAAGTAAATACAGACGTTCCCCACCTGCGATTTTCCGAATTTACAGTGGTACAAAAGTGATACACATTTGGTAGAAACTGTACTTCGAATTTTAAATTTTGATCTTTTCCCGGGCGAGTGGTAGATAAACTATCATGATGCTGGACAGCAGAAGTCAGCCGGCCAATCAGGAGGGGAAACGATGATACACTTACAACAGTGCTGTACCCACACAGCCATCCTGTTTTTCACTTCAGTACTGTATTCAATAAATTACATTTGGGACTTTCCTGGTGGCGCAGTGGTTAAGAGTCCGCCTGCCAATGCAGGGGACACGGGTTCGAGCCCCGGTCCGGGAAGATCCCACATGCCGCGGAGCAATTAAGCCTGTGCACCACAAGTATTGAGCCTGCATTCTAGAGCCCGCGAGCCACAACTACTGAGTCCCTGCTGCAACTGCCGAAGCCTGCGAGCCTAGAGCCCGTGCTCCACAACAAGAGAAGCTACCGTAATGAGAAGCCCGGGCACCGCAACGAAGAGTAGCCCCCGCTTCCCTCAACTAGAGAAAGGCTGAGCGTAGCAACGAAGACCCAAAATGCAGCCAAATAAATAAATAAATTACACGAGCTATTCAACAATTTATTATAAAATAGGCGTTGTGTTAGATGATTTTGCCCAACTGTAGGCTAATATTCTGAGCACGTTTAAGGTAGGTGAGGCTATGATATTCGGTAGGTTAGCTGTATTAAATGCATTTCTGACTTACAGGTTTATTGGGATGTAACGCCATCCTAAGTCAAGGAAGATCTGTAGCTGAGGGCTGGGATAGAAAACACTCTTCCATACCCATGAATTGCTTTATCAGTAGTGATCTACCCATTAAGATGCACCATAAGAAATAAATATGGATCCCTACTGTGTATCAAATAGATGGCAATAAAAATACACTGTAAATTTTAAAAAAGAAAACACTCTTCCACCTGTAAAGGTATTCCCCTCCTCCAGACATCACGAGAACAACATAACAAGCAGGTCCACGGTGACTGACATAAACATACCAGATATGAAAAAATTCAACCATACCAAGTCCCATAATGCTTTTTTTTTTTTTTTTACTGGGTTGAAGTCTTAAGTTTACTGCGCAGAAAGGCTGTACTAATACCAAGTCCTAACAGAGATGGGTGACAGTTGGCTTCTCTGGGTTTCCACAGTATAGTATCAATTTTTTTTTTTTTTTTTTTTTTTTTTTTTTGTTTTTTTTGCGGTACGCTGGCCTCTCACTGTTGTGGCCTCTCCCGCTGCGGAGCA
>NC_041225.1:11892588-11900135 GCF_002837175.3 Physeter macrocephalus | reverse complement strand
ACGAACCTGTGTCCCCTGCATCGGCAGGCGGACCCCCAACCACTGCGCCACCAGGGAAGCCCCCATAATGCTTTTGCCATGAGATTCTTTTAAATTCCGCAAGTGGACAGTGACTCAAAACAATAAACCTAAGGCATTATGCTCCTGGCTACTTCCAACAGCCTTAGCATCCCTCATCCCTGGCTCAGCGCCGCTTCTTGGAGCAGCGGAGTAGCTTCCTTCCCTGATTCCCCTGCACGGGCTGGTGCGCTAAGAAAAGATGGACTTGTAAACCCTTTGCAGGTCATGAGGAATATTTTCATCAACCATATCATAATCTCTAGTGGAATAAAATAAGACTGTTTTAGTTCTTCTTTGCAATTTCCTGCAGTTAAATTAATTGGATCCATGTGTTTCTGTGATAGCAAATATTAAGTCCTTGACAGCATGAACCAAAAGTAGTTCTATTGATGTACGTCTTGCTATTTACTGTCAGACAATAGGGCTCAACATTCATCTGGTGAAAAAAATAAAGTTATCTTTGACAGACAAAAAAGACAAAGATGGGAAAGGCAGCAGGAACAGCCCTAGCGCAGGCTTGGTGGGGAAGGGTAGGAATGAGAAAGAGAGCTGTCAGTAGGGGGAGTGGAGAGAATTAGAGCAACCTGAGAATTATGTTTGAGGCAGGAAGGCCAGGACACTGGAATTAAGTGAATGATAGGTAAAGGAGAAGATAGCTCTTGAATTTCTGGTGTGGAAACTTCCATAGAATCTAGAAGAAGGAGGGTGTGGTTTGGGGACAGATGTTGCCCTTCGAAAATGATGAATTTCCTAGGTCTCTGTGGTTAAAAAATTGGGGCTTTAGTCGGGAGGAAATGGGAAGCCATTGAAAGTTTCTGAGCCGAGGAAGGATGTGATGCGATTTTAGGATCTCGGCAGCAAGTGAGGGAGAGGGTGGACTGGAGGGAGATGTGGCTGGAGATAGAGAGGCCTTCACCCAGCAGAGGGGGCAGAGGGTCTGAGCCTGGTCAGTGGAAGTCAGAAGACACCCCCTGTCCAGCGACTAAAGCTGTGCTGGCCCCCAGGAGCCCAGGGGAGGCTCCTCTGTCACCACTCTTTCTCTCAGTCTTTTTTTTTTTTTTTGCGGTACTCGGGCCTCTCACTGCTGTGGCCTTTTTGCGGTACTCGGGCCTCTCACTGCTGTGGCCTTGGCTGAATAGATAAATGGCTGGATGTTATGCAAATGAGTCAGCAGCCTCATGGAATGATTAAAATGTCTATTCAGCAGATAAATGACGAATTCGCAAGTTGCAGAGGAGTGGGAATAGTATGATTGCAAACAAATGTAATGGCTTCTATATCTGTTTATTTTTATTTTTTGCTGCACCCCACGCCTTGAGGGATCTTAGTTCCCCGATCAGGGATCGAACCCACACCCTCGGCAGTAAAAGCACAAAGTCCTAACCACTGGACAGCCAGGGAATTCCCTGTATCTGTTTAAATATTTTCACGGGGCCTTCCCTGGTGGCGCCATATTTTCATGGGCATAAAGTTTAGGAATATTCACACCGGTTACCTTAGGAAAGAGAAGGGTCGAGGGAGATTTTTTTTTTCCCATAAATTTATTTATTTATTTTTGGCTGCGTTGGGTCTTTGTTGCCGTGCACGGGCTTTCTCTAGTTGCGGCAAGCGGGGGCTACTCTGTTGCGGTGCGTGGGCTTCTCATTGCGGGGGCTTCTCTTGTTGCAGAGCACGGGCTCTAGGCGCATGGGCTTCAGTAGTTGTGGCTCGCAGGCTCAGTAGTTGTGGCGCACGGGCTTAGTTGCTCTGCAGCATGTGGGATCTTCCCGGACCAGAGCTCAACCCCGGGTCCCCTGCGTTGGCAGGCAGATTCTTAATCACTGTGCCACCAGGGAAGCCCAAGGGAGATTATTAACTCCAACCTGCATCTCACTATGGTTTGACCTCTTCCAACTACTGATGCACTACTCTCAGGATTCATAATATTAAATTAATAAAACAAGAAAAAGGAAACCAATAAACTATATTTACAACATTTTAATTGATCTCATCTTTGTATCCTGCTCTATAGTTTAGAAGGATGTAATGTGGTCTGCAACTTGGATATTTTCATTGCTGTTTTATCTGTGAGCAAACAACACAATTATTAAAATAACACAGTAGCGTAACAGGAAGCTCGTAATAATCCACTTATCATCCCACCACCCTCTTGACATAACAATTTCACTTCTCTGAATGCCCTTCAATCCAGAGGGCATCTTGAGGAGTGATGTGTGACAAGACACTGCTCTTTGGAGTCACAATCAGCTGTATTACTATTTAACTTGTTTATAATTTTCCTTGAGCCCTCTAATCTGTTTCCTCAACTGCAAGTAACACGTTGTGAAGATTAAGGGATAAAATATATAACGTTTAGCGTAGAATCCCGTAAGTAGTAAGCATTCAATAAACAGAGGCTTAAAATGAAATCACACCCTCAGTTTCCTCAACTCTAATATGGGCATAATTTGTCGCAGAGTCGTTGTGAGGATTAAGTGACATAATTTGGCTTAAAGAGTCATACAAATATGTGCATATATGCAAATCTACGATTACACGATGGGCGTGGGGGGTGGGGAGGTATAGAAAGAACCCCTGGCTGTTACTGTCCTCAAGGAGTAGAAAGGAAGGAAACAGTAGGTGAAGGAAGAAGGAAAGATCACATAGCAAACTATGTAGCTTATAAAACTTTATAACGTTTCGGCAAAAATACAGACATTGAATATGCATGTGACAAGGACCAGAGGCTGACAGTTGATTATATGAGGGTAACGTGTTAGGTTAAGATGAAAGTATAATTATTATTAAAGTAATCAAGAGACGTCTTTTGTTAGCTGAGGGGTGTAGGGCCGGGCAGGTGGGGGTGATGCTGAGAATTCCCTTTCTTTCAGGACTTTGACGCTAAGCGGCGGGTCAACAGGGTAGCCTGAGAGTCTCCCCCGCCTCCCCGTTCGACTCCGCGGGGAGCCGGGGCGCAGGGTGGCCAGAGGGTTTGGAGATCAAAGATATGTGGATGAGACATCATTCTCTGGCCCGGGGCCGGATGTCTGGCTCGGGCGCAGCCGGGAGCGGCGCCAGGAATTACTGATGCAAAGACCGGTCTGGGAGAAAGAAGAGCTCCGACTGGCCACGTGGGGGCGACAAGACACCGAGGGAAGGCGGGGGCTCCGCGGGCCTTGGGGTTTGCCTGGGTGTCGGCGAGAGGGTCCAGTGGCCCGTGCCTTAGTGGGGCAGATGCAGGAGGACGGACTGGGCAGCGGGCACCTCGGCTGCGCGGGCGTGATGCGGCCCGGGTGCTGCGCGCGGGGAGCCGGGCCACCGGCCGTTGTGAATTACCAGGCACCGCCCGCCCACCTTCCCTGGGGTTGAATGGACCCGCCTTGGCAAGTTTCAAAGGCAAACATTTCTGGAACGCCTGCTGTGTACCAAGTCCTCTCCTAGGCACTGTATATTCGTGAAATCTCCTCTAATCTTCACAACCACCTTGGGAGATATTATCGCCTCCGTTTTATAGAGGAGGGAACTGAAACTTACTAAGTCGGAGGATTTAGCCCTAATAGGTATAATCAGGCAAACAAGGAGAATTGTAAATCTTTTCATCTATTTATTTTACTTATTTCATTTTTGTCTGCACGTGGGTTTTCTCTAGTTGCAGCGAGCGGGGGCCACTCTTTGTTGCGGTGCGTGGGCTTCTCGTTGCGGTGGCTTCACTTGTTTCGGAACACGGGCTCTAGACGCGGAGGCTTCAGTAGTTGTGTCACGTTGGCTTCAGTAGTTGTGGCTCGCGGGCTCTAGAGCCCAGGCTCAGTAGTTGTGGCGCAAGGGCTTAGTTGCTCCGCGGCATGTGGGATCTTCCCGGACCAGGGCTCGAACCTGTGTCCCCTGCATTGGCGGGCGGATTCTTAACCACTGCTCCACCAGGGACGCCCTGTAAATATTTTAAAATAAATATATGAATGAAAAGAACTCAACCTCGCTGCTCATCAGGGAAATGCAAATGAGAGCAACAACGGGGGTCCCAGTTTTCCAAGACTAGATGGCAAGAATTTGAAAGATTTACCTGTGTAAAGAATTCTCCTCTACACAGTTAGGAATGCAAAGAGGAATGCATTTCAGTGAATTTTTGGTATCTGTCAAAATTTGCAAGCAAATTCCTCCTGATACAGAAATTCCCCTTGTGGAATCTATTTTACAGAAATAACCACACAAGTATATTAATCTTAGTGGGAAAGGCAAATAAAGTTTTTTTTGTTTGTTTTGTTTTGTTTTTTTAAAGTGATTTACCTGCTATTATGCAGCTATTGACTGAGCCTGGGGGTCCAATCCCACGGTATCTGATTCTGATAATCTCTGCCTTTGGGCAACATCGGAGGGGGGGTGAGGGGAGGGTTCCAGTTTGAGCATTGTTCACTGGCAGCGGAATCTCTAGGGATGCTTGCTAAAAGGCACATTTCTTTGGAGGCCTTTTCCAAGATTTAAAGAAACAAAAGCTTTAGGAGTGGTTGTCCTAGAACCTACATTAAAAAAAAAACCCCAAAACTCCCTGGGTGATTTTGAAAGCTCTGCTTTCTCCATCTTTGCAGCAGGTTAGAATACTGGGACCTTTAAAAATACCAATATCCAGGCCACACTCTAGCCCTATAAAACCACACCCTCTGTCTGTGAGGCCCAGGCCTCAGGATTTTTTTAAAAGCTCCCAGGTAATTCCCAGATGCAGTCAAGGCAGAGAAGCACAGGCCTTGCCACTCATAGTGTAGCTGCTGGCCCAGGAGTATTGGCAGAACTGCAGAATCTCAGGTTCAACACCTCAGACGGGCTGGATCAGAATCCGCATTTTAACAGGAGCCCCCAGTGATTCATATGCAAATTAATGTTTGAGGTAGATGTGGGTGAGTTTGTTGGTTTTTTTTTAATTAATTTTTATTGGAGTATGGTTGCTTTGGGGTGAGGTTTTAGATTTATTTCAACATTCCTCCTGTAGCCTGACCTCATGCTGATAGCTTGGAGAGCAGCTTGGAACTCGGCTGCCACCTACGAGATCAAAAGCAGCTGGGCCATGGTTAATTCTGCCAACATCTCCTGATCAGCTCCTAAGGGGAAAGGCAGTTCTGGAGGGAGCTATACCTCTTTGTCCAGATCCCTAAAATCTGGACAAGCATAGGCTGAGGGAGGTCTGGCCTGGAAGCAGTGTAAGTGCAGACAATCCGAACTCCAGGTGGATTCAAAGCGTGAAGTAAATCAACCATGGGCGGCATCTAGTGAAACTTCAGATTCAAGTCTCCGTCACTCACTGGTCTCCATTACGTCTCACCAGATCCCAAAACTGGTCTCCCCACCTCCAGCCTTGAACCAATTCACGGTGACACGACAGAGAATGTTTTACAGCACAAATCTGGCTATGCTATTTATTCCCTGCTTACCATCCTTGGCAGGTTTTGGGCATCCTCACATTGAAAGTCAAACTCATGATCTTGGCATACTAAGCCCTCCACCAACGGACCCAGCTAAGCCTCAACTCTGGAGAACCGCCATGTGCCAACTCTGTTCAGGAATAATGACTGAACCACTGGGCTTCCCTCAAGCTGCTGTGTCCCCAGCTTCTGTATTAGTCGCCCCCCGACTCCCTTCACCCCACACTGCCCTCAGCCCCTGGAAAGTCCTCCTCCCAGATTAAGTCTCAGGATTTCAGTCTGTGACTCTTCTCCTGATCAGTCCTCATCCCAGCGAAGAGCTGAACATGATGTCATTAGGAGGAGCGTCACGTGATTTCAGATTTGCAGGCCTGTCCAGTGAGAGTAGTGGGACCGTCTTACAGGCACAGCTTTTAAGAGCCAACCCTCCTTGGACATATCAGGGTAGAGGTTCCGGTGTGTGTCACACAAACCCAGATCGACATAAAGCGAGGGTTCTCAACTCTGGCTGGGGAGCTTTTTGAAATATCCAAAGCTCAGGGTACACCCCAGACCAATTACATCAGAAATTGAGGAAGAGGGGGCAGTCATCAGTATTTTTATAAAGCCCCCCCCACCTTTGATTCTAATGTGCAACCAAGGTGGAGAACCATTGGTGATTTCTTTCTCTCCCATGAGACATTCCAGAGCTGATGTGACTGCTGTGCACCACTCAGGAATCCAGCCTCCTTCTCGTTCCAGCCACGTGGTCCAACTGGCTCACAGTTTGTCCAAACTACAGGGTGGAGGAAGGGAAGATGCAGGCATCACTTCCGGGTATGGCCCATTGGCTGGATGTAGTCAGAGGGCCACGTTTTATCCAAGGGAAGCTGGGAAATGTAGTCTTTATTCTAGGTGGCTGTGGCCCAGCTAGAAAACTTGGGGGCTCTGTTAATACAGAGGAGAAAATGGCTATTGGAGGAAATCAACCCAAGGAAGGATTTCCTAAAGAACAGAACGGTTGTGTAATGGAAGAGGCAGTGTGCTCCCTGCCACCTGAAGAAGGAATCACACCAGTGGAAAAGTGCTGCTCTAGAGTGACCAGATACTCCGTCTGTCCTTTAATCATTCATTCTCAGCCACCACAGTCACACTGGCCTTCTTCCTGCTCCATGAGTGCACCCATCTGTCTTCCCCATCAGACGGCCTTGAGTTTGCCATGCGTCTCTCCTGTCCTTTGAGTCTCAGAGGGGTCCACTCTGAGCACCAGACCCAGAGGTGTGCTCCCACGGCCCCCGCCCCTGTCAGTCCACATACTTTCTATTTCATCGTGTTTATAACCTTAAGAGTTAGACTGCTGGGTTTAGTCCCAGCTCAGCCCCTCATTGGCTGTGTGACTTTTCTGTGTCTCTGTTTTCTCATCTATAAAATGGGGATAAGAATAGTGCCTATCGGGGCTTCCCTGGTGGCGCAGTGGTTGAGAGTCCGCCTGCCAATGCAGGGGACGCGGGTTCGAGCCCTGGTCTGGGAAGATCCCACAGGCCGCGGAGCAACTAGGCCCGTGAGCCGCAACCACTGAGCCTGCGCGTCTGGAGCCCGCGCTCCGCAACAAGAGAGGCCGCAACAGTGAGAGGCCCGCGCACCGCAATGAAGAGTGGCCCCCGCTCGCAGCAACTAGAGAAAACCCTCGCACAGAAACGGAGACCCAACACAGCCATAAAATAACAAATAAATAAATATTTTTTTAAAAAAGAATAGCGCCTATCCTTATAAGGTTGTTAAGCGCATAAATTATTTCTGTAAAATAGTGAATATTAGCTATTGTATCACTGTACCAGGTGTCTCTTCTTATGGGCAGGGAAGCTCCCTGAGATCTTTTTGCCTTCTTGCCTGGCTGTTCAGTGTGGGGAAAACAGCCCCCAGAACGGTGCTTGACGCTTGCAAGGCCCTCCGTTTCTTCAGGGAATCGTACACGGTGGTGAGTCTACTGCCCACTGCATTCTCCTGCCTGTGTTTCAGAACAGCCTGAGGAGTGTAATCCAGATCCCCAGATACTGACTCTGCACCTCAGTTCTGCGTCTTAACAAGCCCCTAGGTGATCTGGATGCAGCCCAGCCA
>NC_041225.1:11871841-11892158 GCF_002837175.3 Physeter macrocephalus | reverse complement strand
GGTGCGGAGCACAGGCTCCGGACGCGCAGGCTCAGCGGCCATGGCTCACGGGCCCAGCCGCTCCGCGGCACGTGGGATCCTCCCGGACCAGGACAGGAACCCGTGTCCCCTGCATCGGCAGGCGGACTCCCAACCACTGCGCCACCAGGGAAGCCCCACCCCATCCGTAGGCTCTTAACTGCCACGTTTCTGTCTCCAGCCGCCCCTGACCTCTGTGCCGACCTTTCCCCCAGCGTAGCCAACCACCTCCTCAAATCCGCAATCGGATGTCCTCCTGGATGAAATCCACAGTCGGATGTCCTCCTGGAGTTTCAAACTTAACATTTCCAAAGCCCAACTCATCTTCCGTCCAAACCCATTCTGACTGCTGTCCTCTCCAACTCAATGAGCAGCCGCTCAACTTTCCAGTTTGCGCAAACCAAAAACTGGAGTCACCCCTGCTCCCTCTCCTGCTCTCACGCGCCCTCTGCACCCCCGATCTGTTGGAAATCCCGTTGCCTGGACCTTCACACGCCCCCAAGACCCACCTCTTCCCGCCATCCCCACCTGGCAACTGCCACTGTGGTCCAAGTCGCCACCGACTCTTGCCTGGATTATCCTAATCGACTTCTCGGCTTCTGCCTTTGCCCTCCCAGGGTTTTCTCAACCCAGCGGCCGAAGTCATCCTTTTATTTATTATTATTATTATTGTTATTTTGGGGGCTGCTCTGTGCCGGCATGCGGGATGCGGGATCTTAGGTCCGCGACCAGGGATGGAACCGTGCCCCCTGCATCGGCAGCGCGGAGTCTTAACCACCGGACCACCAGGGAAGTCCCTAAAGTCATCCTTTTAAAACAGAAATCGGGTTATGTCGTCCCTTTGCTCGTTACTTCCCTGTGGCCCCCGGCTCGTTTGGAATAAGGCTCAGAGCCTTTGCAACGGCTCAGCGGTCTGTGGACAGTCTTAGGTGTCTTCTCTGACCTCAGCCTGTTGCCCTGACTGGCCTCCCAGGCCCGTCCCCCTCAGGGCCTTGGCCTGGTCAGTAGGTCCCACTCATCCCGTGAGAAGGTCTCTCTCCTCTTCCCTGCTTTGCTCAAAAGTTGCCTTCTCAGTGAGCTCTGCTCTGACGAACCTATTTAACCTGTGCCCAGGTCGCAGCCCTCTTACCCTCTGTGCTTGCTTTACTTTTCGCCAGGTCACCTGTTACTTTCCAACATGTTATATACTTCCCTTATTTAGTTTATTGTCATTTTTCCCATCTGGTATGGCATCTCTTTGTCTTATTATTATTTTTATTGTTGCTGTATTCCCAGCAAATATTTAGATGTGTGCCTGGCATATACTATTAAAAAATATTTTGTTAAATGAGTAAATCGTTGATTTCAAAAATAATTTTTCTCCAAATATCATATATTAACGCATATATGTGGAACCTAGAAAAATGGTACAGATGAACCGGTTTGCAGGGCAGAAATAGAGACACAGATGTAGAGAACTTGCGTATGGACACCAAGTGGGGAAAGCCACGGGGCTGGGGGGGGTGGTATGAATTGGGAGATTGGGATTGACATGTAGACACTAATATGTATAAAATGGATAACTAATAAGAACCTGCTGTATAAACAATAAATTAAATAAAATTCAAAATAATAATAGTAATAATTTTTCTCCTGCATTGTTGGCCTTTTTCTTCTTGGTGTATAAGGGACTCGGATGCTTTTGTCATTTGTGTTACAAATATTTTCCCAGTTTGTTCTTTGCCTTTTGATTTTGTTTATGGTATTTTTCCCATGCAGAAATTTTAATTATTATGTAGGCAGTGTGCTAATTTTTTAAATTTATAGTTTCCACGTTTTATGTCACAGCTTCCCTTTCATATATATATATATATATATATATAGTGTGTGTGTGATGAAATATACACATAACATAAAATTTACCATTTCACCCACTTTTAAGTGTATAGTTCAGTAGCATTAAGTATATTCACATTTTGTGCAACCGTCACCTCCATCCATCTCTCGAACTTTTTCATCATCACCTTCCCCCCTTCTCCCAGCCCTGGGCAACCACCATCCTGCTTTCTGTCTCTATGAGTCTAACTACGCTAAGTACTTCTTATAAGTGAAATATACATTTTAAAAAATTAATTCATTTATTTCTCTTTGGCTACGTTGGGTCTTCGTTGCTGTGCGGGGGCTTTCTCTAGTTGCAGAGATCGGGGGCTACTCTTCGTTGTGGTGCCTGGGCTTCTCATCACGGTGGGTTGGAGCATGGGCTCTAGGCACACAGGCTTCATTAGTTGTGGCACACAGGCTCAGTAGTTGTGGCTCGCGGGCTTAGCTGCTCCACGGCATATGGGATCTTCCAGAACCAGGGATTGAATCCGTGTCCCCTGCGTGGGCAGGCGGATTCTTAACCACTGTGCCACCAGGGAGGTCCCTATACATATTTTCTGATGTTTGGAAATTAATGCACACTTCCTGGCTTGTTGCTTAGCCAAGACACTCTTGAGATATTTAAATAGGTGTTGGAATTCCCTGGCAGTCCAGTGGTTAGGACTTGGCGTTTTTACTGCCAAGGGCCCGGGTTCAATCCCTGGTGGCGCAACAAAGATCCCACAAGCCTGGCAGCGCAGCCAAAAAAAATAGGTGTTGCTCTGATCCACCCCCACCCCTCAACGCCAGGCCCTGCACGCCCACTTCGTAATTTGTCTCCAGCAGAGATTTACTACTGTCTGCCCCTGAGACTTCCAGGAACTCTGCATCCTCTTCCGCTGCTTCTCAGAGCACCGGTGACCCAACCTCCAGGTGAACTGGATAAAAATGCAGATGCTCGGAGTTTGCTCCAGACCGAGTGACTCTCCATCCACACCTGGTGGGGCTGAGGAATCAGCATTTTATCAAGGTGCTCAGATGTGATCGCCTGCTAGGCACGTCTTCAGAGTTCACGATCAGCAGTGGGTGGCCACTTGATCCAGAAGAGGGCACCCTGCAATATAAGCCTGGGCTCTGCATCCCCACCTGGCCTTAGTTACTTATCCTTCTGTGAAATGGGGGTAAGAATTCCTAGAGGTGAAATGAGCATGCAGGAGATAGCATCTGCGGCCGTGTTTTGTAAACTCTGAAGAATATACACATGTAAGGGCTGTTAGCATTATCTCGGAGTTTCCCAGTCCTGTTTCTGCAGCCTCATCATCAGGGCCCCTCCCCAGGCCAAGGAATGACAAAAACATCCCATCAGGTTGACATCATGCGGGGGATGGGGCACACAGCGCCGGGCAGTGGCAAGTCTTCAAGCAAGTGCAGCAAAACGCTTTATTAACTTTTACCAAAAAATTTTAAAAGTCCATTCATGTACATTCTTTTCTTTTTTCTCTTAAGTACACCTGTTTATTTATTTTTTTAGTTGAGGTATAGCTGACTTACAATGTTGTGTTAGTTTCAGGTGTACAGCAAAGTGATTCAGTTATACATACATCTATATATTCTTTTTCAGATTCTTTTCCCTTATAAATTATAGCAAGATATTGAGTATAGTTCCCTGTACTATCATGTACATTCTTATTTGTATCTTGTAAGATGGGTGTAATTATCCTCATTTCACTGATGAGAAAACTGAAGGTTTTCGTGGAAGTGAGATTTCACGGAAGAAAGAAGCCAAGCTTCAAGTCCTGTGACATTTGGCCAAATCACCTGATCCCTTAGTTTCCTCGGCTATAAGGTGGGGTGACAGCTGGATTATCTCAGTGGTTATGATGGGTATTTGGTAAGATAGGGCATGTGCCTGGCTTGACACTGGGTGCACCTCCACAGCCCCTGCCCCAGGTTCTGTGCTCTACCCTTATGCTCAGGGACCTCAGGGAGCTCTAAAAACGCAGATCGATGAAGAAAGATGGGGTGGCTGCTGGCATCCAGGCATGTTCTGCCCCAGGAATAACTAGGCAAGGAGCTAAGAGTCTTCTGCGGAGAATATTGAAATATCTGTTGACCCATAGCAGGCTTCTCCTGGGTCCGTTGGTCAGACAGTCCAGGCTGGCTTCAGGACTGGGAAGGCACGGGGCGGGGGCGGAGCGGGGCACCAAATCCAGTCTGGAGTTCCCACCATCCTCCTCTTCCCAAAGATGACTCTGATTGGTAGAGAGTAGAATTCAGTGGGCAAAGCTGTGGGCCATCCTCGGGAATGTCTGCCCAGGTAACTTCACCTGACATGGCCAGGGGCAGAGAGCTTCCCTGGCTGAAGGTGGACACACAGGCTCGCCTGGAGCCTGACGCTGCTGGAGGCCAGAGGCTGGTGAGCAGCTGCTGAAATGCCCGGAGGTCAGGCCCGGGGCCACCTCACTCCTGTGCCTCCCCTTGGAAAGCCCCGTCTCCACCATTCATCCCTTCAGTGTTTATTGAGCACCTGCTATGTGCCAGGTGCCAGAAGCCACCAAGATAAATAAAATACTCTCGGGGATAAATAAGACAGTAACAATTCTAAAGAGAATAAAAATGAAAAATATCTTACAATTATTGAGACTTCGCTGTTTGCCAGGCTCTAGGTGTTCACTCATGTAATCCTCACAGCATTTCTCTAAGGGATGGAGGAATGAAGGGACTTGGGAACCCAAACTGATGGGGACAGGAGATGATCAAGACAGGCTTTTTGGAAGAGACAGAAATGCAGCTGGGGGAAACAGAAGGGCTTTCTAGCAGACAGACAGCAAGTGCAAAGGCACAGAGGTGGGAAGTGTGTGTGTGTGTGTGTGTGTGTGTGTGTGTGTGTGTGTGTGTTGGAAAGATTAATGCCACATACGAAGGGCCTTTGCAGTGGCAACCCCATAGGGGCGGTTATGCAGGGAGATGAGAAATAATCTGTGTGTGTTCTGATTCCTCTGGGGGGAATACGGGGAGGACCTGCAGGGGGCGCTCCTGGGTGCTAGCTGGATGCTTCTGCAGTGGCCTCTGGACAGAGGGCCAATTCAGAGATTTATGAGGCAGGCTCTTGGGACTCTAGTGGCTGTTGCCGAGACAGAGACCAGTTTATCAGCCTTCTGGCCTCTCGGTGGGAAGATGGGTCAAGCACCTCAAATGCAGCCTGTTGGGGTCTCATCCTCCTCTCTTGAGCATATCCCTCCTGGGCTCCTCTCCACTGTCCTCTCCTGCTCCAAGGGACCCAGGGCCCAGCTAGCCTTCTTGCCCTGTGCACTCCCATGGTGCTGTCCAGGCATGTCTGGGTGATCCATTTTCTATCTTAAGCACGGCCACTCACACCCCTTGTAAGGCTGAGATAAAGGCTATGACCTCTTGAACACCTCGGATTAAGAACTCCTGAAAGACCACTCGCATTGGCCCATCTTATTGGTCCAGGCAGTTATTCACACCAATGAGAGGTTTATCAAGGAAATTTGGACATAAAGGAGCAAGACAACGATGGTATTAAGGGGCTTTCCGTCATTTATTCAGAAAAAAGAGAATGACACATGACATTCCCAAAATGAAACCTTGGGGTTGGACTCAGATAAATCTGGGATTCACATTCTGGCTTTGCCATGTGTGGCCTTGGGCCGGGCACTTAACCTACTTCCCTGAACCTTTGTTTCTTTATTTGTGTGTGAGGATGAAATCATGCCTGTGATGTGTGCAACACAGAGCCTGGCGTATGATAAGTGATTGATAAAGGGTAGCTATTGTTATTAATGTTTTTACCTCAACTAAGTCATTTTGTGGAAGTAACTATGTTTCAAAATGGTCAGCTGATCTACCTGGCTCAACACTGGAAAGAAAATATTACTTATTAACAAGTATTGAGAAGTAGTGAAATTTCATTCACAGATACTTTTTTTCTGGACATCTTGGAAGGCACCATGGATAAAAGAGATTCACTAAGGGCCCTCTCTGGTGACACAGTGGTTAAGAATCTGCCTGCCAATGCAGGGGACAGGGGTTCGAGCTCTGGTCTGGGAAGATCCCACGTGCTGCCACAACTACTGAGCCCGCGTGCCACAGCTACTGAAGCCCAGGCACCTAGAGCCCGTGCTCCACAACAAGAGAAGCCACCAGAATGAGAAGTCCGCGCACCGCAACCAAGAGTAGTCCCCACTCGCTGCAACTAGAGAAAGCCCGCGCGCAGCAATGCAGACCCATCACAGCCAAAAAAATTAAAAGTATAAAGAAATAAATTTGTTTAAAAAAAAAAAGGAGATCCACTAAGGATTGTAACAGATAAAGGAGATGGGAATACACAGGCAAGAAAGCATTTTACAACTGATGAAGAGATAAAGATCTGTGAGTCAGTTTATTTTCTTATATTCGTGCATTTGTATATTTTTTAGATTCCACATATAAGTGATAACATATGGTATTTGTTTTTCTCTGTCTGACTTATTTCACTAAGCATAATACCCTCCAGGTCCATCTATGTTGTTGCAAATGGCAAATTTCATTCTTTTTTATGGCTGAGTAATATTCCATTGTATCCATATACACACACACCACACAGACATAGGGAACAAACTAGTGGCTACCCGTGGGGAGAGGAAAGGGGGAGTGGCAAGAGGCAGGAGTAAGGGATTAAGAGGTACAAACTGTTATGTATAAAATAAATGAGCTACAAGGATGTAATGTACAGCACAAGGAGTATAGCCAACATTGTATAGTAACTTTAAATGGAGCCTAATCTATAAAAATATTGAATCACTATGCTGTACACCTGAAATCAACTATAATATTGTAGATCAACTATACTTCAATAAAGAGATAAAGATCATTTGCAAAATTGTTCAACCTCTCCATAGATCAAAAAGTCTATAGTATCAAACTAACAGACTTTTTTTCTCACTTTCTTCAGTCTTTCTCTCTTTCCTTCCTCCCTTCCTTCTTTTCTTTCCCTTTCTTCCTTCCTCTTTCTTTTTTTCTCTCTTTTATTCTTTCTTTCATTCTTTTTTTCATTCTTTCTTTTTCTTTCTTAATGAGAATAGTGAAGATGACAAGAATATTATGAATTAGACACACTTATAAATGGCTAGGGGTAGTCAAAAGGAGTGCATCCCTCTTTTTTCCTTCTTTCCTTTCTTTTCTTCCTTTTCCTCCACCTTCCCTCCCTTCCCTTCTGATCTAATGTTTTATAATGGAAAATTTCAAACATACACAAAAGTAGAGAGAGTAGGATAATGAACTTCCACACACCCATCACCCAGGTCAACTTTTATTTTGTCACTAAAATTGTTTCACTGATTATTCTTCATCCTACTAATGCTGTTTCTTTTGCTAGAGCATTTTAAAGTAAATTTTAGATATCATCTCTCCTGTAAATATTTCAAAATGAAGTATCTCTAACATAATCAAAATGCCATGATCACACCTAACAAAATTAGTAATGATCCCTTAATATTAAAAATACACCTTTTTAGACATAGAGAACAAACTTGTGGTTGTCAAGAGGATGGGGGAGTGGGGAAGGATGGATTGGGAGTTTGGGATTAGCAGTGCAAACTATTATATATAGGATGGATAAACAACAAGGTCCTACTGTATAGCACAGGGAACCATATTCAGTATCCTGTGATAAACCATAATGGAAAAGAATATGAAAAAAGATGTATATATATATATATGTATAATGGAATCACTTTGCTGTACAGCAGAAATTAACACAACATTGTAATAAGCTATACTTCAATAAAATTTAAAAAATACACCTGTTTAGAAAGTGGTTCGGTAATATGTATCAAGAACATATTCATACACTTTGACCCACTAGCTTTATCTCTCTTTTTCTACCTAATTGGAGAAAAAAGTTTATTCTGCAGCCTTATTTGTAAGAGAAAATACATCATTGGAAACTTGGATGTTGAACAATAGTAATTATGGTATGTTCATTTAATAATATTTATAAGGTTTTAAGGTTGAGTAGCAATGTTTATAGTTAATGCAACAGTTACGTATTCAGTGTATGATTTGTAAATATGCATATAAATAAGTAAAATATACATATAAAAGATCTCACAGAGCACGAACTATATCATAGGCGCTGTGTTCATTCAAAGATATGACCATTATTAATACTTCTTACAGATGAGGAAATTGCTGTTCAGAGAGATGAAATAACTTTCTAGAATACCCCTCACCTGGTAAATGTAGGTGTGGGTGGAACTCCAGTTTTGTCTGGCTCCACAGACCAAGAATTTAACTGTTACCCTTCCACCCTGGGCATCAAAATGTCAACAAGTTGTCACTGACTGAGCAGTGTGCTTATACGCAATTTCTTTTTCTTCTTCAAACCTTTCTTCACGTTACAACATTTTCTAATGCAAGTATTATGAATTTTATATTAGAGAAAAATACATTCAGTTTACACATTTAAATGTTTATATTTAAAACTCAAGAGAGAACGTATATGAAGCATGTGCTAGATAAAGGGTTATTGTGGCCAATGTGCAGAAAGCTCCTGTAAATTGATGAGAAAAAAGATAACTCAAGGGAGAAAGATCCAATAGCTAATGATATAAAAAAGATCCTTCACCTCACTAGTAGCCAAATTAAAACCATGATGAGATACCATTTTCCATCTTATCAAATTGGCAAAAATTTTAAAGATCCATAATATCCGTATGCTGGTGAGGAGGTGGGAAAAGAGGCACTCATACTCACTGCTGATAGGAAGGGGGCTCTTCTGGTCGTATCTATTAATACTACATACCCATATGGTTTGACCCAGAAATCCCACTTGTATGATTCTGCCTTACAGAAATCAAAACATCATTTATAAAAATATATGTTCATGAATAGTTACTGCAGCATTATTTGTTGGGAGGAAATTGGAAAAGCATGACTATCCACCAATAAGAAAATAGTTTAATAAATAAAATCCATCAATTCAATGGAATATCAGGCAGTCATTAAAAATAATTAGATCTATAAGTAATGATGTGTGAAAAGGAAGATGCAGAGTATTGCATATTGCGTCGTTACTCAAGTGTGAACTATCTCCTAGCAGCACTGGCTTCACCTGGGAGCTTGTTGGAAACGCAGATCTCCTCCCCATCCTTGACTTAACCAGAATCTGCATTGTAACACGATTCCCTATGGAAGCACTGGTGTTTAGCGTGATCCTATAAAGGGAAAGCCTTCTCACGTATCGTGGCAAAAATGGTAACCATCTACCAAAATCCAATCTTTCCTTCTGCACTAACTTCTCACTTTTAGCTGGGCATGTGGCCACCCAGGATAAAGATGACATTTTCCAGTCTTCCTTGTAGTTGGATGGGACCATGTGGCTGAGCTCTGGCCAAGAGGACAAGACTGGAAGTGAAGAGTATCATTTCTGCATTCTTCCCATAAAAGGGAAATGACCTGAATCCCCCTGGTTGTTTCTTACTTTCTGCTAACTAAAAAATATCAATAATGGAGTCAGTCACTGTATGAGTCCGTTCAGCTGCCATAACAAAATACCACAGGCTGGGTGACTGAAACAACAGAAATTTATTTTCTCACAGTTCTGGAGGCTGGAAGGTTCAAGAGTAAGGTCTGGCACGGTTTGGTTTCTGGTGAGACCTTTTTTCATGGCTTGCAGGCTACCTTTTTGCTATGTCCTCACATAGTCTTTCCTCGGAGTGTGTGTGTGTGTGTGTGTGTGTGTGTGTGTGTGTGTGTGTGTAGAGCTCCCTTTCTCTTCCTCTTTTTAGAAGGCCATCAATCCTATTAGATTAGGGCCCCACCCTTATGACCTCATTTAACTTTAATTACCTCCTAAAGGCCCCATGTCCAAATACAATCATATTGGGAGTTAGGGTTTCAACATATGAATTTGGGTGTGGGACACAATTTAGTACATAGCAGCCACCTTGGACACAGAGCTGGAAGCCACTGCAAAGAATGCCCAACCCCCTTCTCACCTGCCTACCTCTGAACTGTTAGATGGGAGAGAAACTAGCATGTTGTTCAAGTCTCTGTACTTTGGTTCCCTTTGTTACAGCAGCTTAGCCTGTTTCTTAACTGACTCATACATTGTGTGTTCACCAAGGTCCACTGAGCAAGAAGAAAAATATGAAATGATGCCCTCTAAATGGTTACCATTGATTGTTACAAGGGTGAGAGTGGTGAATAAATTAAGAGTATTGAGGTGCAAAGTCATCCAATAGCATTTCAAGTTTTACAAGCACACCCAACATTCAGATGACTATGCGAAACATGATTTTTCCCATTTTGTAAGTAAATGACTAAAACAGTAAGACTCCTTGCAGCAGGGCTCTTAAAATGAAATATCACACGTATTCTGGCCCTCCATACATACTAGTTTCCCTTCTTCCCTCCCTCCCATTCTCCTCCTATGGTGGGGATGCTGCACCCCGGGGCAGGCCAGGGCGTAAGGTCAGACAAGCACAGTCCTGGTGCTGCTGGAACATCTTTCCAGAGTTTTATTTTTAGTTCTCCAATCTGTACTCCAATGGTGGAGCAGGGATTTCCTTGTGAGAGGGAGGAATTTCCACAGTGCCCTTGGAAGGTGTTCTCAGCCTACCTACTGGTAAAATGGCATCAAGTGTCCCCATCGGTTCAAGATGGGGACCTTGACTGTACGGTGATAAGGACAGGCACAGCCAGGCTGTAGAAAGTAGGCTTCGCTTACCTCTGCAGCAGGATGGAGCTCGGGCTCCAAAAGGCAGGGGAAGTCGGCACTCTGGTGAATCTGGTTGGCATCGCCGTGGGCCAGGTACAGGGTGTGGGAAGCTGGGTACACGGAAGGACAGATGCTGACAAACCTGCATTCATCCTCCGCTGGAGCCACATGGTCCTGTGGTGGGAAGAAGCCGGGTTGCCCCAGGTCTTTGGCGGTCATGTGGGGTCATTTGAAGGCAGGGTATCCATCTTCTAGCTTGGGATTGGGGCTGGGGGTAGGCCTGTAAAACTCTTTGTTCCGGAGTTGGGTATCCAGCTTTGCGTGCTGTGGAAACAAATCATACATGAATGGAGGGCTGAGAGAGGTGACAATGGAGCGTCTTCCTTAGAAGTATCTAAGACAGAGCACACGTTTTTTAATTGGGTTGGCCAAAACGTTCATTCATGCTTTTCTGTAGGATGTTACAGAAAAACCCAAATGAACGTTTTGGCCAACCCAATATTTTTCAGAAACTTAATGGTTTTTGAATGGTAATATGTACAACAGAGAGATATACTGAAATAGTACAAAAGGGTTTATAGTGAAAAGTAAGTCTATTTCCTACTCTCCTCCTCTCTCTCTTCCCATCTCCAGAGGCAACCACTGTCGTAAGTGTGTTTTATATCTTTCTAGAAATATTTGATGTACATATAAACATATACATATATGTTTATGCATATCTGCACCCCTTCAGTATGTACACCGGTGATACATGTTATATAATTCGACTCTGCACTTTGCTTCTCCTAAATAATGTATCTCAGAAACTGTTCCACTTTTGTTTGTATAGATCTTACTAATTTTAGTGGGGCTACCTCAAGATAGGAAAAGATTTCTTAAACAAGTCTTAAGGGACTTCCCCGGTGGCTCAATGGTTAGGAATCTGCCTGCCAATGCAGGGGACACAGGTTCAATCCGTGGTCCAGGAAGAAGCCCGTACGCCACAACTACTGAGCCTGCTCTCTAGAGGCTGTGAGCCACAACTGCTGAAGCCCACGTGCCTAGAGCCCGTGCTCCACAACAAGAGAAGCCACCACAATGAGAAGCAAGCACACTACAACGAAGAGTGGCCCCCGTTCGCCGCAACTAGAGAAAAGCCCGCGTGCAGCAACGAAGACCCAGCGCAGCCAAAAATTTAAAAAAAGGACTTAAAAAGAGCAAATGATACAGGAAAGGACTGATACATCAGGCTATATTAAAATAAGAATTTCTATTCAGTGAAAGAAAGTGAAAAGACAAGCCATAGACTGGAATTCTGCCACTTTTATAACTGACAAATGAAAAATGTCCAGAATATTTAAAGAACTCTTACAAATTAATACGAAAAAGACAAGCAACCCAATAGGAAAATGGGCAAAAGACAAACAGAATAATTACTATCCATGAACAAATGAAAACATGCTGAACCTCATTAATTATCAGTGAAATGAAAATTACGACCACAAGAAAATATTATTTCAAACCCACCATGTCAGCAAAAATGAAAAGGTCTGACCGTACCAAGGATTGGCAAGATTGGAGAGCTAACAGGACTGTGCTGGTGAGAACAGTGATACAGCCACTTTGGAAAATAGTAATGTCACCTACGAAGAGCAATTCTCCTCCCAGGGTGGGTGAACTCCTGCATGGGAGGCTGTGCCTCATCTTCACTGCAGCATTTGGGGGTGGGGGAATGAACAAAAAAAGTAAATAACCCCAATGTCCACCGCCAGGAGAGGGGAAAAATATGTCGCGGCATCTTCATGCAATACAATAATATACAGCAGAAAACGAATAACAACGTGCCATAATGTTCAGCAAAACAATAAAAGTCACAGAAGAGGACAAATAAGATGATCCAGTATGTAATAAAGTTCAAAAAAGGCAACCCTAAATAATTTATTTAGAGAGATACATACATACATACAGGGTAAAACTATTTTAAACACACACACACACACACACACACACACACACGGGAGTGTTTAACCCAAAACTCAAAAGTGGAAGTGGGGGAGGGGTATGAACAGGGAGGGGCAGACAGCGCTCTAATGTGTTGTGTTTTAAGCTGGCTGATAATAGATACACTGGCGTTTATCGATGTTATTTAAACTGTAAATGCTTATTATTTACTCTCTTTTGTATGCATGACTTATACTTGATATACATTTTTAAAATGTATACACACATACACATAAAAGACCTATTTAGATCTCCTGGCTTCGGATATTGTTCTCCATAAGGGCCCCCCATGTCCAGACTCATATTAAAAATGGAAAAAGGATGATTTCAGTGGGCAGTTCAACGGAAGACAGGACTGAGTGACTTCTTACCTCTTCCAGTGTGACGCTGGCATATTTGTGTTTCCCGTAGAGTTTGTGGTCGACCATGTAGGAGCTCTGATGTGTGTCTAAATTCACAGGCGCCTAAAGGGTAAGGGAGAACGCAAAACAAGGGAGCCCATCCTGTCATTCTTCCACTTAAAGGCTTTCAGTGGCTTCTCATTGTAGGACAAAGGCTAATTTGGGGGCCTACAGACAACGAGGACCTGATCTGGTTTCTACTCACCTTTACCATTTCATCCGCCTTGGCCCACCTCCATGCCCATTACTTCAGCCTCACTACTTTCGACTCTTCCCAGGTGCCTGGCACATGCTCTTACCTCCTCCTGGAAACACGAGCCATCTTCTTCACCCGCTGGCAAACTCCTACGCATCCTCTAAAATCCAAACATTTCTCCCACCCTTTTATTCTCCACCTCCCAACAATTAAACTCTTCCTCCTCTGCTTCTACAGCACATTTTACATCCCTCACTACAGTGACTATCATTAACTTAATGAAGGACACTAGATTAGGACTTACTCTTAGGCGTCTCTGCAGCCTCAAAGCCCAGCACACCGCCTGACACACCGAGGGTGCCTAATAAATGCACGCTGAGTAAATAAATGAAGCCCCAGAAAATTGTAAACCCTTAGCTTTCTTCTGCTTGCTTGAAAAACAACAACAAAACCCACCGTATTCCAGCATGTTGGCCGGAGGTAGTCCCAAGGACCCTGGCCCTCGCTGGGGCTCTTTGCCAAAGCTGCCCAGCCTTGAGATGGTCACAGCAGATGGAAACCCACAACACTCACCTGTCCAGGGTACACCGCACCTGCCATGGCAGGTGACCTAGACACAGACAAGTTGGCTAGCCCCACCTCTGCCACCAGCAGGGAAAACAGCCACTGTCCCTAAAGCTGCGTCAACCAAGCACATTACTGAATCACCAGGGGTTGGTGGCGGCAGCAGGGACAAATGGGCTGGTAGACAGGGGTCCTGGGACAAAGGGGCTGGAGCGGGACCCAGAAGGAATTACAGCTATTGAGAACATCAGATTTACCACTCAGGCAGAGGTGGATCTGATAGCAGGGCACATGGTGCGCTGGTAAATGCTTAGCAATCACCTTTTGGGGGGCAAATAAACCCCAGTTTGTAGCCTTTTGCCAACTTCTGCTAAGCTGCTCACGCCCTGGCCCATCTCGAGCTATCAGTATAATGTCGTTGACGCCGGGTTGTGAAGATGTGCTCCCAGAATGGGCTCCCAGAGCCGGGGTGAGCTGACTCCAGCGCACAGGTCCCCGGGAGCCCGGGCTCGGAACAGCCCCGAGGAAGCAAGGTTCAGCCCTGGGACTTAGAGTCGCCCGAAAGCAGAAGCACGTACCATGTTTCTAGTGGAGACCGAGGGGATCCAGGGTGAAGTAAACTGTGAGGCTCTGGATTCTCAGTTAATAGTAGCAGCGTGTGGGTCCAATTCTGCCCCTGGCCCCCCGCAACCCTGAAGTCTTAGCGGGGAGGCCTTCCTGCCCGGGCTTGGGGGAGCTCTCTGAACCCACCCCATGTTGTGGCTCTCTGTTGGTGTTCCATTTCATTCCCATGCAACCCCCCCCGAACCCCACTCTATGTAGGGGCTGTGGACCAACAGGGTGCTTGCCAGGGTGCTGGGAGGAATGGGTCTCGAGTTTCAGTTTGGGAAGAGGAAAGAGTTCTGGAAATGGATAGTGGTGATGATTGCACAACACTGTGAAAGTACTTAATGCCACTAAATAGTACACTTAAAATGGTTAAAATGATAAATTTTATATATATCTACCATTTGCATTAATGTTAATATAGTTACCACACACACACATATTCCACTGTCTCTAAGGGCCACCTCTTCCACAAAGCTTTCCTTAGTTTCTCACTAGATGCCACCATAGACTCCTTTCATTTACCCAACCAATATCTGTTGAGCACTTGTTTTGTGCTGGGCACTGTTCTGAACCTTGCAGTTTCAACAGTAAACAAAATAGATGGAAATTCCTGCTTGCACAGGGCTTACATTCTGGTGCCAACAAAACACAGAGTAAACAAAGTAATACGCATTTCGGCCTCTATTAGATCCAGCAAAGAAGCAAGATGAGTGTGAGGGAATGACTGAGGCACTTCAGATAGGGGTGTCTTAAGAAGGAGGGAGACACTAGAGCAGAGATCTAAGTGTAGAAAGAACCAGCCATGGAAAGATCTAGAGGAAAGGGCTTCCCGGCACAGAGAAGGCAAAGGAGGGCAAAGCCTGTAAGATAGGAACAACATGGAACAAGAAGAGCCAAGGAAGGTGGTGGGTGAGGGCACGAAGCCAAGAGAGGGAGACTGTGTGCATCTCTGACTTTCCCTTCTTTCATGCCAATTTCCCTTTAGAAAGCTGTTTCTCTCCCCTTTAGGAATCATGTAGTTTGTGTGGTCTGATCCTACCCCAGCTCTAAATGGGCATGTTGTGCCCAGAATATTCCATCCTCTAGGCCACCATAATTGATTCAGGGAGAGGCTCACGACCCAAGGTGGGCTCGTGAACGTCATCCCCAGCTCTTGGGAAAGAGGCTCTCTCTTTCTGAGATAGCGGGCATGGGAGCCTGGAGCTGCCTGAGGTCCTCTTTGCCACCATGTGGAGAGAGCCTCACTGAGAATAAAATCAGCAGAACAAGGAAGATCCAAGAGATGGAGACAGAGAGTGACTGCCTCATGAGGGCACTGAGCCCCTGGATACAACCATGCCTGAAGCTGGACTGCACCTAGGTTTTGCAGTTTATGTGAGCCGATATATTCCTTACAGCTGAAGTAGTCCCGACACATTCAAGGTTGGAGAGGTAAAGTAGTTATTTCTTCTAACAAACTGTGGGATCCTTGAGGCAAAGAACTGGGTCTTACCTTTTATTCCTCAGCGCCCTGTCACTTAAGTGTAGGGATTTGAGACACGCTTGTGAATTTAACAAAACTGGCAAAGAACAGGGTAAAGAATAGGATGGCTGTAGAGATGGATAGCAAGATTAGAACAAGTGATTTTTGTGCATCAGGATTATATTTTTCAGGACAATATTACCAAGTAGGTTTTGGAGTCCTGACTTCAAGTCCTGATACTTTCTATCCTCATGTCCTTGGGTACATCATGTAAGTTCAATAGAAGCCAGTTGGATCATCTGTAATTCAGGGAGGTAATATCTGCCTGAAATGAATGTAGGAAGTCAAATGGATATAGTTGTTCTTCTTACTAATATTCACCCATATTTTCTGAGTTTCTGCTCTATGCCAGACACTGTGCAAGGTCCTGTGATTATAGTAGTGAAATAAAACAGAACAGTAGATAAAACAGAGCAGTCTCTGCCTTTACGAAGTTACAGCATAATGATAGACAAGTATATCAATAATCAAGTGGGTTTTTAATTACAATTGTGAAGGAGAAATACGGGATGCAGGGACCTAATCCAGTCTTGGGGGCTGGTTAGGGAGGACTTGCATTAAGTAGTGACATCCTAAGGGTTCCTAAAGAAGCAGGAGAATTCTCAGGCTTGGGTCACCACCGTAAGGTTGAAGGGAGACGGGTCTTGTGGGGGAAGGAGGCTGTCCTGCCACAGCAGAGTGAGGTCGTACAAGTGCAGGTCCAGGCTGGAGAGGATGGTGGGGCTTCGGCTGCTGGGGTACAGCAGGGCAGTTGCTTTAATCCTGAGACTCATGGGACGTGCTGGGGAGATCGAGCGGACGGATGATGCAATGGGATGGGCATGTCAAAAAGACCTCTGGTGGACCCTGGCCCGCGGGGAGGGGAAGAGGGTACACGTGGAGATGAGTTTGCAGACCACTGGATGATAATGGCGGCTGGGGCAGGATGGAGGAGATGGTGGTAGGTCCTGAGAAGAGTGGATAGATTCAAGAGGCACTTTGTGCACCTAAAACGAACACAACGTGGTAAATCAGCTATACTCCAATTAAAAAAATAAAGAGGCATTTTGGAAATAAACTCTTTAGGATTTAACCGTTATTAGGAAGTGACAGGCAATACAGAGGTATTGTATACAAAGATACAGAGGTATCTTAGATACCTTTGAGAGGTATCAAAGATGAGTCCCAGAGTTTTGGAATGAGTCTTTGGGGGTTGATGGTCCTCTGATGAGATGGGAAAGGCTGGAGGAGGAGCCGATTTGGTGAGTAGGACCATCGTATGGCAGTTGTGCAGCCTGTGTGACCTCCAAGTGGCTACCACGGTGTATAGCTCAGGGGAGAAAGCTCTGGACGTGTGACACACACTCTGAAATTGCTGGTTATATAGGTGGTATCTGAAGCTTATAGAGACGATGTATCGTATTTAGGGACCACACAGCCCCGGGATATGACACTGCCCTATAAGGAGCATCCTGCTGCCTCCCTAAACAAGCGTCAAGGGCAGCAGGAGGGGAAATTAGGCCAGAAGAGTGGAAAGGGGGCAGGGTCCATGCACTCAGTCTTCTTTTGGGTCCCCTGTGTTTTCCATGTTCGCTGTGGTCAGGTTTCTGCAGAGTCTCTTGGCTTCAGAGTTAATGCGGCAGCATTAATGGAACAACGTGCAGAGCCCAGCTGGGCCCTCAGCTGGGCCACCCACGGTCACTGTTCCGCAGCTGCCAACGTGGGCCAATTCACTCCCAAAGCCTCGGGGTCCCCGTTTCTTCACTGAGAATTGAAATCCTGTGTTGCGCTTCAGACTTCCTCCAGCTAGACTTCAAATAGTTATGAACTTTGGTAAAGCTTGCACTGAACCGTCACAAAATGTCACCTTGTACCAATTTTTAAGTTTTTACAGTGTGATACACGATATTCTTCTGAAGTGCAAAGCATAGGTAAGTTTCCTGTGGTCCTTGCCATCTCAGCAGCACATGAGGGGGCATCTTTTCAACACTTAAGAAACCAGAAAACAAATCCTTTTTTTTTTTTTTTTAAGCCTAAATCACATACAAGTGCTGGGTTCAAATTGTGTGGGCTAAGATCAACTAAATTCCACAAGAGAAACCAATATGAGTGTATTTCTAAAAGCACGGTTAGGGTGAAGTAAACGTTATTTTAAAAGCACACACAAATAGATTATCTGGACAGGATCCAATGAATAGTGTATACAAAGCACAGGGCACACCAAAGGCTCTCAAAAAATCCTCCCCTCCTTCCTCCGTGAGGATATTCACCTCTACATCTTTATTTCCCTTTCTTTCTTTTTTTTTTTTTTTGAGGTATAGTTGATTTACAAAGTTTCAGGTGTACAGCAAAGTGATTCAGTTATACACACACACACACACACACATATTCTTTTTCAGATTCTTTTCCATTTTAGGTTATTACAAGATATTGAATATAGTTCCCTGTGCTATACAGTAGGTCCTTGTTGTTTATTTTATATATATTTAGTAGTGTGTATCTGTTAATCCCAAATTTCCAATTGATCCCCCCCGGCTTTCCCTTGGGTAACCATGAATTGTTTTCTGTGTCTGTGAGTCTATTTCTGTTTTGTAAAGTTCATTTGTATCTTTTCTCTTTTCGATTCCACGTATAAGTGATATCATATGATATTCGTCTTTCTCTGTCGGACTTACTTCACTTAGTATGATCATCTCTAGGTCCATCCATGTTACTGCCAATCATCTTTATTTCCTTACTGATAAAATACGTATTCACAGATTGGATGGGAAACTAAAGTAGGAAGACAGCACAATGCTCTGGTATGTTGTAGGAGCTTAATTATTGCCACCTCCATTCATCTGAGAGAAACTCCTCTTGGCTTCCCCTGAAGGGAAAGCTGGGCCCCAAGTTTCTGTCTATGCAAATTCTGCATGTTAATATTGTTAAATCACAGGAGGAAATTCTTCTCCCAAACCAGAAGCCCTCGAGTTCCTCCAGGCTGATATTAAAGGGATTACAATCCATTTCCTTCCTAATTCGGCTAATGCGCTCTGGGAAGCCCTCAGGCCGGGGATTAAAGCATTTACGCCTTTAATTAGGAGCAAACCTTCCCTCAGAGCCTGAAGCACAAACAGCAAGTCGACACTACAAAGGCCTCCTCCTAGAGCCGTGGGGATATTGATCCGCCTCCGGGAGCCAGGAGCCTTGGAGGGCTTAGCAAACGCTGCTTTTCCCAAACGGGGTATCTGAGCCGGGAAGGCCCTCAGCAGAAATAGAAACCCCTTCGCGCAAAGAACAAACAAACAAAAGCAGATCCGCCGAGTTCATCGGAATCGGAAGCATCTTCAGGAGGGGGTGGGGACGCTGGAGGCTCCCACCGCCCGGCTCTTCTAGATTTTCCCTGTGGGCTCACAACCGGGTCATTAGCTTTCAAGTGGACGGCTCTGAAAATTAAGTCGTGTTTGTGCATCAGAGAGGTCTGTCCCCACATGGATGCCTTCACCAGCCCTCAAAACAGGGTCTCCAAGGGCAGGGCCGTGACCGGCTGCTTCAGAGTCCCCTGGGACGCGCATTAAAACCCAGATTTCTGCTGCCACCTTCTGTGTCAGAATCTCTGGGAGAGGGAGGCAACCCCGGAATCTACCTTTTAGCAAGCCTCATGGGTAATTCTTAGGATTCTCATGCTGCTCTGGAAGGAAATCCTGGCTGGGCTACCCCCCAGCTCTTTGTAGAGGAGAGAGCTGAGGCCCAGAGGCTTCCAGGGACTTATACAAGGGCAGACGGCCAATCGGCCAGCCTGGGATTGGTACACAGTGGTGGATGTGCACAGTACATGAGTAAAGATGCCAAAAGAGCCAGGGAAATTGTTAAACTGGGATAAGAATGCAGGACCTTTGGCTTCATACATGACTGCCTTAGGTGAGCGAGGCGTGTGTTAGACGCTGTGTGTGTGTGTGTGTGTGTGTGTCTGTGTCTGTGTGTTGTGTGTATAGTAGTAGGAAGGGCGTGTTGTTGGAGTGATGATAAAAGATGACAAATGCAAGGTTCCTGCCGTCTAGCACTTTATAACCTGGCGAGGGGAGGAAGGAGGAAGAATGAACCAGCACATGTAGGGGTTCAGAGGCAGGACCATCTGGTACAGAGCGGGGCCTGCAGACATGGCAGAGATGTGGCCATGGCACCAAGTCTTAAATGAAGAGCCTCCTTTTGCCCAAATCTGGCCCTTCTCTGAAGGTCCAGCCACTCTCTGACCTCTGGTGGGAAGCACTTCCTGCCTGCCTGTGCCTGCTCGCATCCCTTTTCTCTGAACGTTTATGACATTCCAGCAGACATCTGTCACTTAATTGATACCGTTTCCATTAGTTATGCTTTTTTTTTTTTTTTTTTTTTTTTTTTTTTGCGGTACGCGGGCCTCTCACTGTTGTGGCCTCTCCCGTTGCGGAGCACAGGCTCCGGACGCGCAGGCTCAGCGGCTATGGCTCACGGGCCCAGCCGCTCCGCGGCAC
>NC_041225.1:11869808-11871789 GCF_002837175.3 Physeter macrocephalus | reverse complement strand
CGAACCCGCGTCCCCTGCATCGGCAGGCGGACTCTCAACCACTGCGCCACCAGGGAAGCCCCAGTTATGCATTTTTTTACTTCCTCAAAAGGTCTGAACTGTCTTTTGCCTCTCGACGTTCTCTGAGCCTTCCAGACTAGACCTGTGGATGCTGGATTTTGGTTTCTGCGCTCTTTGGTTGTTTGGGGGATTTTTCAAGGTCAAGCTGGAAGAGCAGGCTGGTGCAGGACACTGAAGAGTGTCCTACAATGCTAAAGAGTGTGGACTTTCAGACGGGAGGCCAAGTGCAAAGAGTTTAAAGGTCAGGTGATTTCGCATTTGAACCCAGCTCTACCACTTACCAACCTTGTGTCCTTGGGTAAGTTCCTTGCATTCTCAGGTGGTCAGGTGGGGGTTGAAAATGCCTGGCTGGCAGGAGAAAGGAGTAAAATGCTGTGCTGGCCCTGCTCAGCACGATGCCTGACGCGTAGTACAAACAGGGATGCACTCAATGAATGAGAGTGCGTGTGGAACGCGCCACTCAACAGTAACGCGATGGAAGGGACTTTTTAAGGAGACCAGCGTGGGCGAGCGTGCAGCCCAGACAGGGAATGGGACGCCGCGCTAGAAATGACAACAGCTGGAGGCTCTACAGTCAGCCAGGCACTTGAGAATTGGCTGGACAGTTAGGGATGCTGGTAACAACAGGTTAAGTGACTTGCTTAGGGTCTCACGTGGCTTATAAGTGGCAGAGTCAGGATTCCAGCCCCAGCTGCCTGGGGCCAGAGTCCACGTTCTCCGTGACAGGGCTGTATGGCCTCTCCACACCTGAAGAGAAAGCGAATGGGGTTCTAAAGAGGGCAACCTCTACGCTGCAGTTCAGGAGATGGTCTTCTTTTCAATGTCCTGAAATTGCCTGAGAAAGTGAAAAGCGGCCCCTGGTCTGGAGGCTGGCCCCCACGGCTGGGCTGTGGTGTCCTCCTGTTAAACGTGAATAGTTGCACACAACACACACATCGGACAAGACCCCTGTGGCCACAGTGGATCAAGACGGAAACAAGACCACTCTGTAACTATGTTTGAACACAGACAAAGCAAGAACACTGTCCAAGACACAAAAATGACCAAACACCTCCATCCTGGCTAATGAGTGACCTGCTGTTTTTTAGTCTCAACTTAATCCTCCTGCCTGCTAGACAAGAATGATCAAGATACCCAATCACAGAGTTACACCTGCTTCCTGACAGTGTCCAATCTGGAGCAAAGCTCCGCTTCCTTGGACCCTCCCTCAAATCACCTAACACAAGCCCAGATTCTATGATCAATACTTCCTGACACCCCATTCTGACAGCTCCCCCTTGTGTGTCTTCTCCCTCTTTGCAACTGGACACAAACCCAGTTTGTCCAGTCCCAAGCGGGTTCCTGATGGTCTTTGGATGGAAGTCACTGACAAGCCATCGGAAATCCCAGTGGTTCAGTATGCAAGCTGTTTCCCAGATTGCCTCTCCCAGTCAGAAGCGTGATCTTGGTCAGGCTGTACCATGGTTGGGATTCTCAGAGAGAATCACTATAATCGTCTTTGTGTTTCCCTAATCTCCTCAGTAGAAAAGGGAAAGAATTCTCCGTTGAAGTGAGGGTGAAATGTTCATATCAATATCAATGAATTGTTAGGAAGAATCAATACTAGAACATGAAGCAATGTCTAGCACAGTGACTCTAGCAGAAAGAGCTCAGACTGCAAGTCTTAATTTGTTTAATTTATTGTTATTTCAGCAGTGCTCAAATCATTAAAAAAAATTCATCCAGGGCTTCCCTGGTGGCGCAGTGGTTGGGAGTCCACCTGCTGATGCAGGGGACACGGGTTCGTGCCCCGGTCCGGGAAGATCCCACATGCTGCGGAGCGGCTGGGCCCGTGAGCCACAACTACTGAGCCTGCGCGTCTGGAGCCTGTGCTCTGCAACGGGAGAGGCCACAACGGTGAGAGGCCCGCGTACCGCAAAAA
>NC_041225.1:11840043-11869258 GCF_002837175.3 Physeter macrocephalus | reverse complement strand
CATCCAGGGCTTCCCTGGTGGCGCAGTGGTTGGGAGTCCACCTGCTGATGCAGGGGACACGGGTTCGTGCCCCGGTCCGGGAAGATCCCACATGCTGCGGAGCGGCTGGGCCCGTGAGCCACAACTACTGAGCCTGCGCGTCTGGAGCCTGTGCTCTGCAACGGGAGAGGCCACAACGGTGAGAGGCCCGCGTACCGCAAAAAAAAAAAAAAAAATTCATCCAGATTATTGGCTTTTATTCTATTAAAATAAGACTTAAATTATGGGATATAGGTGAAAAATGAGGTATTCAGTGCCCTCATATCATACATTTTCCCCAGTAATGAAGCTTACTATTCTAAGAATTAAATATTATAAAAATCAACCTGGGCTTCCCTGGTGGCGCAGTGGTTGAGAATCCGCCTGCCAATGCATGGGACACGGGTTCGTGCCCCGGTCCGGGAAGATCCCACATGCCGCGGAGCGGCTGGGCCCATGAGCCATGGCCACTGAGCCTGCGCGTCCGGAGCCCGTGCTCCGCAACGGGAGAGGCCACAGCAGTGAGAGGCCCGCGTACCACACACACACACACACAAAATCAACCTGTGTAATATTTTTAAAAAATTTTCTTATGTTTAACGCAGGATTAGGCATTTCTCAGAATACAAATACACAAATGACTAATAAACACATCACTGCAAATCAAAGGAATGCAAATAAACATGAAGTTTTTCTACCTATCAGAGTGCCAAAAAAAGTTTTCAGTATAATCTCCCGTAGTGGCATGAGGAAACAGGCCCTTCTTCATACACTATCGTCATGAGTATAAACTGCCATAACTTTTTCGAAGGCTATTAGAGGTACCTACCAAAAGTTTAAATGGCCATACCCTTTGACCTAGCAATTACACTTCTAGATGTTGATCTCACATCAATGATCACTCAGATGTGCCAAGATAGGCATGGCTTGGTTCATTATGGAATTGCTTGCAATGGCAAAAACCTGCAACAAATGAAATCTACATCGGCAGGGACTGATTAAATAAATATGGATAAATCCACATTGAAATACAAGTATGCCTTTAAAGGAAATACGAGAGACCTTCAGATGAATTGAAATGGAAGGATGTTCATGTCTATGAGAAGGAGATATCATTTCTGTGAAGATACTAAAGAATGATTTTGATACCCTTAGAGATGGCTCAATAAAATCCTTTTGTCCAAAGGCCTGGAAATGCAATGGAAAATTATACCTCTCCGGGTCTCTTGCCCATAATAAATCTAAGACGTATCTTACGAGTGCTCAGTAACTATTGATTATTGTGATGGTTGATGATGATGTTGAAGATAGAAATGGTGAAGATTCTATGCCCCCAAAGAATTAGAAGACTATTATCCCTAAAAGATCTTACTTTGCCTAACAGTTACTTCTGTTAGGCAACAAATTAGCAGTGCTTATTTTGTCTCCTTGTACCTCTGTCAACTTTCCTAAATTCCTTCAAATGCTTTTTGGGCCATGGGTCTGGGGTCAGTGGTGGGTCGGGCCATTAGATGTTGAAAGGGCAAGGTGATCAGTAAGTCACACTCCCATCCCCTCCCTGCCTGACCTGGCACTGGCGGCGTAATCTGTGAGAGGATCTGCCTTTGTGCCATCACATTGGAATGAGGTGCCGAGGGGAGCATCTTCCCAAGGAATCGTGTTGACAGATTGGTCAGTCACCTTGAGGTCAGCCCCCTCATACTTCATAACGCAAACCTGGCAGCGAGAGGTTGGGGAAAAGACTGACTTTTTTGATCACAGACACTTTCAAGAGAAGTTGGTGGATCTTAAAGTGTGGTCCTTGGACCTTCACAAGTAATTGCTAAGAATACAGAGTCTCAAGACCCCATTCCCTAGCTCCAAGTCAGAATCTGATGGGGGAAGCTGGAGTCAGGCATGGGAGCCAGCATGTTAAACAAGCACTCAGGAAGATTCCTTTGTGCCCTGAAGCTTGGGGACAACTGAGGAAGACCTTGGTGATAGTTTGCCCATAGGCAAGTCTTTCCGGATCCCATGATGACTGATTATATCTTTGCGTGAAGCATTTTTGCAAAGTCAGGTAAACTTATGTCTCCACTACTCTGGTGCAGAGAATAATTAGAAATAAGTGAAGCTTTCTTCTGGCAGTATCAGACAGAAGACAACTCCAAAAACAACATTAGGAAGAGAAATAAGAAAATTTCAAGGCATAGTATGTAGATACATGCCATTTACTGATACTTCGTTAGCAAACATTTATTAAACAGCTCAGATAGATATATATATATATATATATATATATATATATAAGAATTTATCCAAAAAAATTTTAAAACTTGAAAAAAATTACCCTTAGTTCCGAGATTTCCTCTCTATTTATATTTATTTGTAACATATCATAGACACAGCCTCCAAGCCCTCAGTGATGACTTTTCAGTCTTCCAGGCTTCACGTACCAGAAAGTCCCAGGCAGGGAAGGCCTTCTCCCAGCTCCAGAATAGCATGTCTGAAGCATCCCTCGACTACCCGCGTAGACGGCCCCTGCTCACTGAGGTCAGTAGCACCTGCCTCTACGTCTCAAGGCCCCAATGTGCCTGAGACACCTGCCCAGCTCCTGACTTCCATCAGACTTGAGCACAGGGTTTCCTCTCTATCCCTGTCCATCCAAGTCAGGCATGATTCTAGGTCCCTGTAAGGTCCATCCCACAGCCCAGCCTCGGCGTTGCACCAGCTCCTCCACAGTGACGTTCTCCTCTCCTCTGCGTCAGCTTCGTGGTTCCATCTGTCTTCTCTCACCCCTTCGAAACCTTAAACACCAATGCTGCACCCCAACCATGAACTCAATGCCTTCAGGCTTTCTCCTCCTTTGAAAAACCACTGCACTTTCCATCAATTCCGCGACAGTCCTCACCCATGTCATTTTCAGCCTCCTCCTGTTTCTGTCTCTCCCCTCCCGGCCTCACCCCCATGGCCCATCACTACAGCCACTCTCATATACTCAAGCTCCCTCGCCACGGTCACCTATTGCAATGGCTCCACAAAATCCAATTTTATTTATTTATTTATTACTATTTATTTATGACAAACATTCCACATCCGCGATCCTCTTCAGTCAGTAGTTCTTCGAGAGGATGCCTTTGGCCTTGGCCAGTCAGAGAATGGAGTCATCTGACTTCCCCCACCCTGTGAATGCCCACGCAGATAGTGTAGGTTTCAAACGGGCTGTTGAACCTGCTCGTCACCTTGTCACCCTCGGCCACGTTCATCTGGATGGACGCTTGGTCCTTGGCGCCGATGAGGCGGCCGCTGGCAGAGCATTTTCGCCGCACGTACAGGTCCGCAAACTCGCCGGTGTCCTTCTGCACGTTGACGGCGCATCTGGTCGCACCGTGACGAGCGTGAGCGCAGAAACCAAAATCCAACTTTTAGATCATCTGACTGTTGTCTTCTCAACACCCCCATCCAAGATTTCCGGGTGTCTCTGTTAGGATGTCCAGCAGACACCCCCAACTCAGCGCGTCCACACTGAGAGTACGTCTCCCTCAGCGATACCAGCCATAGCTAGTGCCACTCTGGTATTAACGGCGGTAGTGAGGACAGCAATATTCATAGCTAAACGTATCTTGGATGCTACAACAGGCACTGTAACCCTATCAATGGCACTTTCACCCTTGCGATAAGCCCTCTCTTATAGACGAAGTGACTGAGGCTCGGCGAATTTGTGTAATTTATCCAGACCTAAGTGGGTGACTCAAACCTAGACTCATCTGATCTCTACAAAATCTTCACCGGTCCCCTAAGCCAGAAACCTGAGAGTTGGTTCAGTGCCTCCTCCTCCCCTCTTCCCACATCACTAGGTCCTACTGTTTCTACCTCATTCCTTCCTGCCCACCTCTCTCCATCCTCATCATACTTCTTGGTCCTCCTCATTAGCTCTTCACATCTGGATTGCTGAAGAAACCTCTGGTTTCGATCTCTCAATCTACCCTCCAGTCTGCTGTCCCAGGACATTTCCTGAAGCCTAAATCTGTGCACTTTCCAACAGGCTTCTTGGCAAAGAGAAATCATGACAGGGCCAGATCAGAGCTATGACACTCCAAGAAGCTGTGACACTCCAAGACACACATTGTCCACGTATAACCCCCCATACACATTTACTTATTTATTATCAGTCAGTGACTTGACAAATAGAGATGAAGGGCCTCTAAAGAGTCCAGCAGAACCTGAGAATAAAACAGAGATGAAGACACAGTCCTTAAGAACTGCCTGGAGAACTTCACAGAAATTCTGGTGCCCGGGCGTCACTCACCCCCAGAGAATTGGATTCAGGGGGACTGGAGAAGGGCCAGGGGACCTGCACTTTGAACATTATTCTGTTGCAGGGGCTTCCCTAACTGCATTTAGTGAAACAGTGACACTGAAGAGTCATCTTCCAGAGGCAATGACAATGCGGGGAAATAAGGCCAACACAGGGCCCTTCGGGAACCCAGAGGAGGGGCTCAGAACTCAGAATAAGTGTGCGATGGGGATGGTGAGGGTGACAGGGTCTTCCTGGAGGAGCTGAGCCCTAGGACGGCAGGTGGGGTGTGGGAGCAGAAAGGGTCTCCCCTTCACACACACACACACACGCACCTCAGCAGGTGAGCTAGTCTTTGCTGAATCATCGCCCTTATTTGAGGCTGTCTTTGGTGTTCATCTGAGCCGAATTGAACTGATAAGGAAAAGTTGCGGGGTCTACATGGGGCCTATGGCTGGCCAAGGCTGAACCTAGAATAGCTTAGCTTCTGACACTTGATGACAGGGGTGGATGTTGCGGAAGGGAAGTGGGCCAACTATCCAGACACTTGCTTTCTTGGCCCACTTGCCACTGACTAGCTGTGTCACTCTGGGCAGCTCATTTAATCTTTCAGAGGGCAGGAGACAGGTAGAAGCAACAGGACCTAGTGATGAGAGAGGGAGAGAGAGACATCATTGGTACCTGGGACCTGTTTCCCCCATGACACAGACTTCTAGAAGGCAAGAAGCCCTCATCATTATATTCTCCATTATATCCCTAGGGTCAGACTATACTAGGTTTCCCCCCACCAAAAAAGCAAAAAACTAACATCAAAATAAAAATATTAGGACCCGTGGTAAATTTCTCCCTCAGTTCTCAGAATCAGGAATAACTTTCTTCAGGAAAACAAGCCAGACTTGTTTTATTCTTATTTTTTTTAAATTTATGTTATTGAAGTATAGTCGATTTACAATGTTGTGTTAATTTCTACAGTACAGTAAAGTGACTCCGTTTTATATATATATATATATATATATATATATATATATATATATATATTCTTTTCCATGATGGCTGCTGTTTATCCAAAACCAGACTTGTTTTAAATTTCATGGATACTGCAAATCCTGTGACCATGTTTAACTTTCATTTTCTTCCTACCCCTTATCACAACCTGAAATTACCTTGCTGGCATATTTATCTGCTTGCTGGGCTTGATGCCACAGTGCCTGGCTCAGAGATAAGGAGAGACTGTTCCTCTTTTCTTCTCGCACATGTTGCATGGCTGCCAGCTCTGCATCCAATCCACAGGCTATGGGCCATCTCTACCCTGGCTTCATCATTTCCTATTCTTATTTTCCCTACTTATTATTTTGTATCTTGTTGTGTTGTCTGTATTTTTGCAAATCACCCTGAATCCTTCTGGAATAAGGCCAGGTACAAACAAGTATATTATTAATTATCAGCACTCTCTCGCAGAGACCAATGAGCTCCTTTATTCAAGTCATTCCCTTGTTAGTGTCTGTTACGTACTGGTCACCCTGCTAGGGGGTGGACGACAGACACTACACAAGCAAAGAAAGACAATTGTTACCAGGTAGAATTAGTGCAAGGGAGGAAATAAGCAGGAAAACAGGGAAGGAGGGCAGCGTTTATACAGGAAGGTGCAGGCAAGGCCTCTGAGGAGGTGACGCTTAAGCAGGGATCCGGAGGACAAGACGATGTCGGGGAGGTCATCCCAGGTGAGCAGCACAGAGAAACAAGCTGTGTGGGTTTCAGGAGGGACAGAGATGGTGTGTGAGAGGGAGGGGAAAGGTAGCAAGGGAAGGCAGGGGAAAGGCAGCAGGCCGGCCAGGCGGGGAGCGCCTTGCCAGCCAGGAACGTAGATGTTGGTCTCAGTGCAATGGGAAAGCCCCGCGTGTACCTGGAAGTGACAGGTTCCGTTTCTAAAAGGTTACGTCAATACCATGGAATCCCACTCAGAATACAAAGGAACAACTATTGATACACGCAATGACTTGGATGGATCCCAAGGGTATTATGCTGAGTGAAAAAGAAAAGCTGATCTCCAAGGGTCACAAACGGCATGATTCCATTCCTAGAACATTCTCAGAATGACAACGTGATAGAGATGGACTTACAGACAATTATAGAGTGGTTAGTTATATAGTGGTTAGTGCCAGGGGTTAGAGGGAGAAGACTGAGTGTGACGATAAAGTTATAGCACAAGGAAGATCTCGTGGTGATGGAACAGTTCTGTATCTTAATTGTGGTGGTGGTTCCATGAACCTACGCGTGGTAGAGTTACACGGACTGACACCCACCCACCCACTCACACACACATCCCACACTCAAATGAGTGCCGGTCTGGGACTTCCCTGGCAGTCACTGCAGGAGGCCGGGGTTCGATCCCTGGTTGGGGAACTAAGATCCCGCATGCCGTGCGGGGCGGCCAAAAATTTAAAAAATAATGATAAACAAAAACAAAAACAAAAACAAATGAGTGCAGGCCAAACTAGTGAAATCTTGATAAACTCCATGGATGACATCCATGTCAATTTCCTGGTATTGATAGCACAATAGGTTACACAAGATGTTAACACTGGGGCAACTGGATGAAGGGTACTGGAGAGAACTCTCTGTACTATTTTTGCAACTTCCTGTGAATCTGCAATCATTTCAGATAAACAGTTTTTTTAAAAAGTTCATGGTCTTTGTGTGGGAAGGAAGAGTGGATGTAAGTGGTCCAGCTATCCCTAAAGACTTGATGGAGGTAGGACAGAGTAGTGACAGTGGAGGTATGGAGCTTGGAGGGAAGGCCGAGAACTTTTGAGGCTGCTGATGGAATGGGTCTAGGGGTGGAGGAAAGGGAGGAAAAGAGTCAAGAATAACCCTCAGGTCTTGGACCTCAGTAACTGGATGGATGGTGGTGCCAGCAATTACCGAAACGGTGGAAAAGGGAGGAAGACTAGGCTGTGCGTGTAGCACAACTTTTTCTTTAGTTCATTGTGAAAAAGTTCACATAAAGAAAAATGCTTAAAATGTACACAGACAATTTAACAAATTATTCTAACATATGTATGTAATCTCTACCCAGATCAAGAAATAGAACCCTGCAAATGACTCACCTCACCAACGTTCTTCCTGATCACAGATACCCCTCCCCACAGAGGTAGCTGATATCCTGATTTTCAGAGTATTGCCCCCTCGATTTTCTTTCCAGTTTATCCCCCGCAGTATGCATCAGCCAAGTTCCGTTTCAATTGCCATGAGACAGCCATGTGAATGTCTGAATACAAAGAGCTCTAAACTCCTAACGCCTTCGGAGGGCCTTGGAACGTGGCCAAGTCTTCACATCCTTTAAAGCTATTTCCTTTTTGAGGCTGGAAGGAGGAGAGCCATCCATGACAACATCACGTATGCTTCAAAATTATAAATACTTAAAGAAGACGGTGAGATGGGAGCTCCCTGGTGGTCTAGTGGTTAGGACTCGGCGCTTTCACTGCCGTGGCCCCGAGTTCAATCCCTGGTCAGGGAACTAAGATCCTGCGAGCCACGCAGCGTGGCCAAAAAAATAAAAATAAGAAAGTTGGTGAGAGTTTCAGGGCTTGCTGCAAAGATGTCTTTCTGCCTTGCTGTTTCCTTTGCTGCTTGTGAAGTCTTAAATGTCAAGTTAAGTTCCAGAAAAAATAACTTTTGAACATGACTCGATAGATCAGAGGGTGTGCAAGAGATCTCTTTCTGCAGAAGTGTGAGTTCTTTTAGCTCTCAGGACCAGGAGATGTGAACAGCTAAAATTACATGCTCTTTCTCCCCTGACTGCCCTGGGACACGAGCCTTCTCCCCAGTTCTGACAGCATTGATCTCATTGGAATGACAAGGCCCACCCGTGTGGCCAAACAAAGGGCTCTGTCTAGGTAAGGCATTTACACTGATATTGCCACTAATAACCATAAAGATAGGGTTGTTGGGCTGCTGGTGTCACAAAGCCCAGGTCCCCTAGCGTTAACTTAGTGGACACTGTTGGGCCAGAGAGGCAAAGCAGGTTCTCTCTGGCTGCAGAACAGGGTGGGGAATCTGACCTGTAATTTTTTTTTTTTTAACATCTTTATTGGAGTAGAATTGCTTTACAATGGTGTGTTAGTTTCTGCTGTGTAACAAAGCGAATCAGCTATACATATACATAGATCCCCGTATCTCCTCCCTCTTGCGTCTCCCTCCCACCCTCCCTATCCCACCCCTCTAGGTGGTCACAAAGCACCGAGCTGATCTCCCTGTGCTATGCGGCTGCTGCCCACTAGCTATCTATTTGACATTTGGTAGTGTGTATATGTCCATGCCACTCTCTCACTTCGTCACAGCTTACCCCTCCCCCTCCCCATGACCTGTAATTCTGAGGCAACTCCTTCAAAAGTTCCTTCAGACGGTGCCTCACCACAGCTGCTTAGAGCATCGCTCTTCTCTGGTTTCCTCCAAGCACGCTGCTTCTTGGAAGCCCTTCTGTGTTTATAAACCTTCCTCAGTGTTACTCTGCAGCATCCAGAGTCCCTTGTATTTATGTCTCACAATCCACAGGCTTGAACCCACGTAGTAATACCAGAGCCCCCCAGTAACTAGATGCCAGACATTGAATAATCTGTTACTGTGCTAATGAATCATGACCTATGTGCATAAATATTTTTTTGAGCACAAATGTCTTGTGTACATATCTTTATGTGCCCACGCCTAGAAGATGCTAAACAAACCTAAGATATCCCTGTTTTGTATCCATTTTATACATTTTGTGAGCTCTGAGTAATCTAGGGACAGATTCCTGGGTCAAGGGATCTGCTCTCTCTCCCCTTCCCGCCACGTTGCAAGCAGGGGGACTTGGGGACCCCAAGGCAAGTGGAGGGCACGTAGGACTCTTTTGAGCCAACAGGGACCCAGACTGGGAGCGGAGTGGGTACACTGGGGTTGCTCGGAGATGAATCTACCTCTCTCCTCCTCTAGCTGTCTAAGCTTGGACAACTTTCTCAAACCTGCTGTGCCCAGATTCCTCATTTGTAAGAGAGCAATATAGTTACTAGCACCTAATTTATAGGTACTTTGTTTTTTTATTTTTTGGCCTTGCCACGCAGCTTGTGGGATCTTCTTTCCCCAACCAGGGATGGAACCTGAGCCATGGCAGTGAAAGCACCAAGTCCTAACCACTGGATGACCAGGGAATTCCCTATAGGTACTTTATAAGAGCTAATTCAGATAAAAAGTTCAGCACAGGGCCAGACACGCAGTAAGCACTTTTTTTTTTTTTTTTTTTTTTTTTTTTTTTTGCGGTACGCGGGCCTCTCACTGCTGTGGCCTCTCCCGCTGCGGAGCACAGGCTCCGGATGCGCAGGCTCAGCGGCCATGGCTCACGGGCCCAGCCGCTCCGCGGCACGTGGGATCTTCCCGGACCGGGGCACGAACCCGCGTCCCCTGCATTGGCAGGCAGATGCTTAACCACTGCGCCACCAGCAAAGTCCCTGTAATGTTTTTAAAAGTTCAATGTTTAAAGCAACAGTCAGTGCCTCCACACCTTTTTTTTTTTTAATAATCTGATGAAAGCCATGGACACTTTCTCCAGAAACGTGGATTTTACATGCAAAAAAAAGCATATCTGTGCCATCAAGGAGTTCTCAGAGCGCCTGAGGCTCATCCATTCACCCCAATGATAAGAGTTGTTCTACGGATTTACAAACGGGGAAATCCTTTGTGAAGCAAATGTTGTTCCTCTGACTTGCATTAAATAACTCTCTCTCTCTGTCTCTCCCTCTACACACACACACATCACAGTATATTCACTCATGAACTGTCGACCATCACGTTTATTTATCATCGGAGTAGTTTTCCCTTTTTTATATTCTGTGTTGCAAACGATAACAAGCCCTTGAATCTCCCAAAACACTGATTAAACAAAATTTTAGCTACATCATTTGGCTAAACTGATACTGCAACTAACGTGCAGATCTTTCATTTTCAACCTGATTTTGTCTTTGAATTGGTTTGTAGGTTTCTTGCAAAGTGTCAATATGTTCAGTACTGCTATAGTTCTAGAGCTATAGAACCAGATCGATTTGAGGGAGCACTTGGGGATAGTTTCCACCCTTGCTGCAGAAGTAGCCCACTTGTTCACCTAAGAGATACGAACTGTTGACAATATAGTCATCTCTTTTGGTTACTACTTGCAGGGGACTTTGGGTTTAAAAGTGCTTCACACACTTCACTTATAGCATGATATTTAATGGGTGGCTCAAAATTTGATGTGAGAGCACAACTTTTATGATCTCCAAATTTACCAGACTTGCATTTATAATTATGGTGCTAATTGATGAACTATAATATGGTATAATATGGTGTGACTCTGAGAATATGCTGTGGTTATAATCTTGACCCAAGGTCACTTAAAAAGTGATCTTGGGCTTCCCTGGTGGCGCAGTGGTTGAGAGTCCGCCTGCCGATGCAGGGGACGCGGGTTCGTGCCCCGGTCCGGGAAGATCCCACGTGCCGCGGAGCGGCTGGGCCCGTGAGCCATGGCCGCTGGGCCTGCGCGTCCGGAGCCTGTGCTCCGCAACGGGAGAGGCCACAACAGCGAGAGGCCCGCGTACCGCAAAAAAAAAAAATTAAAAAAAAAAAAAAGTGATCTTGCACTGCCTACTCCATGTATATTATCGCTAATCCTCACACCAATCCTGTAATGGATCAGAATGCCAAATTCACAGATGAAGAAACTGAGGACCAGAGAATTTAAGGACCTTGCCCAAGATCACACAGCTAGGAAGTGACCCATGATTTGTTTGGCTTAAAAGCCCACTCTTTTTCAGCTACCACATTGCCTCTCTGGCTTTGGCCTCAATTTGGACCCGGACCCGTGTTTATAGGGTATCTCTCCTTGCAAGTAGAAATGTTCTTTTTATCCTTAAACAGGGCTGCCTCTACTGAAACTCCTTCTGTCCCTAAAACTTGAAGTTGACACGAAGGGGGTCCTCCAGGGGAACTAGCAGAGAATTTTTTAGGTTGATGTCTTTAACATTGCCACACAATCTGTTTATTTTAAGAGTAAGCAAGGAATTTGGCAATTTAATTTAGAGCATTTATTTTTTAACCTAAGCACATGCATGGCTAGAATCAGATTCTAAATTGAAAGTGTAGAGCCTACATTCCATATATGCCTAAAAATTTTTTTGTCCATAAGAATCATTCCAAAATGGATAATTAAGTCCAAGATTTTCTCCCATTGGCCCACTTTTGCTCTGTTAGGTAACATAAACCTGTCCCGGAAAATAAAAGCCTCCAGTACCAGACAACCACCTGCTTTCATTGATAGACAAGCAAAGCAAGACCTGGCCTTTCCCATCAGGAGATAATTAAGCAACTGGATGGTTTCAGTTTGTGTCAAGAGTCACCCTCTTCCTTTGATCTGTACTTCAGTTAAGGTGCATCACGGATCTTAGGGGTCATGGGAGAAGAGGGGCAGGGCAAGAGAGAAATTTCAGTCCACCTTGAAGTGTGAAGTGTTTGCTTTTCACCAGACATCTCATCTCACTTCCTCTCTAGTGAAAATCTACCCTCCATATTCCTTAATGAACCCACCCTGGCATTCTTCAGCTGCCTTTCCCAAAACTTTAGGAAGCTCCAAATGAAGTGATTTCTTTCTAAAATACCATGAAATCTGTGTATTCTAAAACACGCTGGGAGTTTTTTGGAGGCTTTTCTGATTTTTTTTTTTTTTTTTTGTATGTGGAAAGTTTTTTGTTATCAATCTAGATGCAGCATCTCTGTACTACTGAAAATCATCTTCATTATAATTTAAGTAAAAGTCACAGCATTTTATTTAACCCCTCAATTACAACTCCCCTCTTTATCCCTTACTCCATGAAGATTACCACAAATTGAGGGTCCTACAGATATACCTATGCAAAAAGAGGGCTTTTATCTGGCTTGGGAGGCTGAGGGGAAAGGTTAAAGGAGATTTCCACTGACTATTTCTAGCCTTAAAACTTTCTTCTTATCTTTTCTGCCTCCTATGTTTTCATACCATTGACAGCGCAGTAAAATTTGAAATTCTCTCTTTGTGCATCTTTGTGTCACCCCCAACTGCAAGGCCCTGAGGCGCCATTAATTTCAAAGTGATTAGGCAGAGCAGAGATGAGGCACCAGGGAACCAGAGCCACTATCCCAGGAATCCTCACCCACTATCTCAGGAATCCTGACCCCACCCTTCTTAATTTGGTTGTCAAAAGTACTTTCATCCTAAGTTTAGAAATCAGAAATCCTAGAAAAGAGCAGAGATGTCACTAGTAGCTTTGGGGAAGTGGTAGCCCGTAGACAAAAACATGGGCTCTCTAGGACTCAAGGCTTCTATTTTTTACCCTGTACAACTGTGAAATAAAAGTTTTGCTGTTACAGCACTATTAAAATATGTATATATATATATTTGCTGTTACAATTTGAAGGTGACACTGATTCAAGTGATTAGCTACTCACTGTAGACTGAAACGTGCCGCTATTGCTTTCTGATGTGTAGATATGGTTTTCTGGGGACCTGAGAGTGTGATCCTTATGTCCCCCAGTGCTCCCACCCCCTACCTCCCGTACTGCCAACAGGGCAATGTTTTTGCTCCAAGAGTTGAGACATTTCGTTTTTCAAGAGTAGGAAGTACCGTTTGGATGCCAGCTTCAACATTTCCTGGGCTGTGTGGGCTTGCCCACGTTCTTGGACCTCTCTGGACTCTAGCTGCCATCAATAAATGAGGGTGGTGTCCAGGGGAGCTGTGTGAGAGGTAAGGGAGTGCATGACAGACCTGGCTGCCTTGCCTGCACACCGGTCCCTGTTGGGGAAGCAGCAGGGTTCCTCTGAAGGAAATTTGCTCCCCCTAAGGCTTCCCTCTGTAACTTACTTTATCCAGAAGTTGGAGGAAGTTTACCCGAGGAAGCAATCTGGTCGTGCCCTTATAGCGGGTCACCCTGTCATATGGTTGAGCATTGACCACATACAGTTTTGTTTTTTGAATTGACAAAAATATTTGTTTTCTCTCCGTGATTTCCATTTATGTTCCAGACTTGGTCACTGTCTGTGTCCTCACTCAAATCCTCTGTCAGCTGACGGCTTTGGCTAATGAACACTCCTGGGTTCTAGTGCTGGTAAGCTTTGGCTTAGCACATCTTGGCTTTCACACTCAGCCCCCTGGAGAACTGGGTGGTTTTTAAGTTACTTTGTGCCTAGCCCTGTGCAGTACACAGAGAGGGGATCACTGATGGCTAAGGAAATAAAGGCCCAAATTCATTTTCATTTTAAGGCTTCTGGGTACCCAAGGGTTTCTCTTGGCATATCCAGGAGCTGGGTGACATCAGTATAAGAATGTGTCCCTCACTTGAAAAGTATTGATAATTCTCATACTCCAATTGCTCCCCTCTGTCAAAACACTTGGACAGAAGTTTATCTTCTTCTTGTTTGAGAAAGACTTCAAAACTGTGTGTAGGAAAAAAAAAAATAGTTTAAAAGGAAATCACAAAGGGATTCCCCTGGTGGTCCAGTGGTTAAAAATCCGTCTTCCAGTGCAGGGGACGCAGGTTCGATCCCTGGTCGGGGAACTAAGATCCCACGTGCCGCTGGGTATCTAAGCCCGAGCTCTGCAACTACTGAGCCCGCACGCTGTGGAGCCCACGTGCCTCAGCGAAGAGCCCGTGAGCCACAACTAAGACACGACGTAGCCAAATAAATATTTTTTTTTAAAAAAGGAAATCACCAAAATTTTACCAATAATTGTCTTAGATTGGTGGAACTATGTGTTATTTCTTTTCTTTCAACATTTGAGTATTTTCTAAGTTTTCTAATATACATGTATTAATTTATAATACTTCGTAAGCTTTTTTTGAGCTTTTAAAAAATTAAATTTATTGAGATAACTATAGATTAGCATAGTTTTGAGCAATACACAGATCCTGTGTACCCTTTCCCCATTTTCCCCTAAAAGCAACATCTTTAAAAACTACAGCACATTGGGATTAACATATACCACTACTATATATAAAATAGATAACCAACAAGGACCTACTGTATTGCATAGAGAACTATACTCAATATTTTGTAATAACCTATAGGGGAAAAGAATCTGAAAAAGAAAAGAAAAAAAATATATATATAACTGAGTCACTTTGCTGTACACCAGAAATTAACACAGCAGTGTAAATCAACTATACTTCAATTAATAAATAAAATTTTTTAAAAACCCAAAAAACTGTAGCACAATATCACAACAGGATACTGACATACATAAGGTGAAGATATAGAAGTTTCCCACAAGTTCGTTTATAGCCACACTGACTTATGTCCCCAACTAACTTTTAATGCTGCTACGATTTATCCAGGCCCTAACAGCGCCTACACAAAACAGAGAACAAGGTCAGGGGCTAGGAGGATAAATGCATAGGGATCTGCAGAGCCTCCAGTCTGGGTACCAGCCTTCATAAACTTTTTTTTTCTTTTTAAAAAGAAACTATTCACCGATGAGCTGAATCAATGTTTAAAATATGCGAGCTCCATTCTCTCCAGTGCTCCTTTCGTAATCTTCTCATTTTTCATTTCCACGAGGAGAATCCTAATGTCAAGTATAGATTCAAATAACCACCAAGAGAAGTCCATTTTTATTGAATGTTGAGTGTCTATGCTATTTGTGAGGTACGCTGAACTACATGGGGACCAAAAAAGGCTTGGGCATAGTTTGAATGACAGCTGGGGAGATGCTACATAGTGGCACGTATTTTAGCGAGACAATTTGGAAAGTCTGATATCCCTATTTTCTCTTCCTGGGTTTGTTCCTGGATTTGAAGCTCCCTGGGTTATATTTGATAGCACGTAAACATCTGCTCAAAACAATACTTTAAAAAGATCTCTGCATTAGTGTTATTCACATAGAAAACTGAGCAGTCACAAGGGGGCAGAGACATGGCAAGGAAAAGAACAAAGTTGGGAGAGTTATGAGAAGCAGTGCCAGTTTGCTGCCTAGTCTACCTGACATTTTGCCTATGTCTCCTCTTCCATCACTGCAAGTTGTCAAGGTGTTTGTGGATAAACAGAGGCCCTTCTCTGGGTGATCTATCTTCTTGCCCTGCTTGGTTTATGCACGGATCACTGCCCATCCTTGGTGAAATGGCCTAGAAACCTCAACAGGCATTAAAAAAAAAAAAAAAAAAAATCAAACGCTCACTTAATTGCTATACAAATGCAAGATATTGCTTCTGTATCTCTGTGTGGCTCCCCTTAGACCCTGAGTGAGTTGAAGAGTTCCCACTGCCAACTGGAAGCATCCTGGCTTCTTACAAATTATAAACTTGGGACAGGTAAGGCCCTCCTTGGTCTGGTCCCAACCAGCCTCTCACCTCTCCAACTTCATCTACCACTTCCGTTCATTCCCCAAAACGATTCTTTTTCCTCACCAGCTGTCTCTTCCTTTTCTAGAAACCTCTGTGCTGTTCATTTTGTCCCAAATGCCCATCCTTCCTTCTTTAGCGATTACCCAGCTCAAATGCCACCTTCCCCAGAAGCCTTCTCTAGTTGCCCCGGATTTTCACTGCACTGTCTGTTTATGTGCTTGACTCCTGTCCCAAATAGGCTGAGACTATATTTGAGAGCTCCTGGTTTGGGAGATGCTGAATGATTCCTTGCTGCTGGAATGTTAAAGCTTATTGAATTTATTAACATATATATTTACTAGCACAAGGAAATTAAAAAAAAAAAACCACAAAACTTTAGTGCTCTGCATTTGGCAGTATTCTCTCCTATACCTGTTGTTCCTTCTCAGTACCTGCTCTGGCAGGTGGGATTTCCTACCCATCCCAGCATCCGAGGAACCAATACTGGAGAACTTAAAAAAATGTCTCTGCCTCATTTGACATCTGGTTTCTAAGACTGTTGATTTGTTATAATGTCATGGGCCCAGCAGCCCAATTGGCTGAAAATCAATTTACCAAATGACCAATTAGCTGAATCAACCCTATCTTTATAGTAAGTCTGGGAGGCAGAATTGTGAAAAAGGAGTTATTTAGGCTGGATCTCAAAGAATGGGCAGAATTCAGATGAGCCATGATAAGGGAGAAGAGAAAAGGGACATTCCAGAGGAAGAAACCAGCATGAGCAAAAAAATTTCTAACAAAAAAAGCAGTGGGTTGGGGGAGAATAGTTTCAAAAGAGATGATTGGTGAATACAGGCTACTTCCCAGTGGTTATATATGCTCTTATTGCTACAACTGAATAAATCGTCAAAACCTTTTGTCTTCATTAGATTAAGATTTTGTTTAGTAGCTGCCTTCTTTTCTTCCACTTCTTGGTGACATAGGTTCTGCTAAAGAATGGAGATCTAGCCTGGAAGAATAAGTTTGCCTCCCTAAGATGTTCAACTTATGTCAATGGATTGGCTTGAGTTAAATGGAAGTTGGCTCATGCTGTCACACAGCTGGGTCTGGGAAGGTGAACCCTAGTATATTTGTTCAATATTTTTGGTAACCTCAAAAGAAGAACAGTAGATGATAGTACATTCAGTGGACCTGGCTGCTTTCCATAGTGTTCTTCCTCCAGCTGTGATCCGAGAATATTCTGCATGGGTGGTATGACCATGGTGATGATGGAGGGAGGGGTAGTGTGTGTCATAAAGTACAGGCTCCACGACCAAACCCAGACCCATATCAGACCCTTCAGAAGTGGAGCCAAGAATTGAATTTTAAAACCTGGTGCTTTTTCATTCATTCAAGTTTGAGAACAAATGCAAATAAACAAATATACCAAGAATGAAATATGGGTCTTGAAAACATTTTATTTTTTTATGGTACTCAAGACCAGCCCTTCTGTTCAATATATGTATCTTGGTATTCCTTCTTTCAGGCAGAAGAGCTACTTTAAATGTCTGACATGTAAATACAGGATAAACACGTAAACATCACAATGAAAAGTCAGAAACTATCTGATTGAATAAAAAGCAGCTAGATGTTGCCTACAAGGAACCCACTTTAAATATAAAGATACAATAAATTAAAAATTTGGAAAAATATAAACCATGCTAACACTGAAATGAAAAGTTTGGTATGGTTATATTAATATCAGACAAAGAAGATTTCAGATTCCATAGATAAAGAGAGTCACTTCATGATGATGAAAAGGTCAGTTCACCAAGAACACAGAACAGTCCTAAATGTTTGTGCATCTAATATCAGCACTTCAAAACTAAAGTAAAAACTGAGAGAAATACAAAGAGAAATAGATGAACCTACAGTTAAAGTTGGAGATTTCAACACTCTGTCAATGTCTGATAGAACAAGGAGACTGAAAATCAGTAAGGATATAGAAGACTTGATCAATACAATCTACCAACTTGACCTACTTGACATTTATAGAACATTCCATCCAACAACAGCAAAATATACACTCTTTTCAAATTCACAGAGAACATTTACCAAGGTTGACTAAGTTCTGGGTCATAACACAAGTCTTAAGAAATTTTAAAGGACTTAAATCATACAAAACATGTTCTCAGACTACAGTGGAATTAAATTAGCTGAAATCAAATCAACTATCTCTGGGAAATCTCCAAGTATTTAAAAGCTAAATAACACACTTCTAAATAACTCAAGAAGACATCAAAAAGGGAAATGAGATAGTATTTTTAAACTGAATGAAAATAAAAATGTAACATCAAAATTTGTATGATGCAGATAAAGCTTAGAGAGAGATTTTTAACGTTAAGTACCTATAATAGAAATGAAGAAAGGTCTTAAGTTAGGGTTGCCAGACTTAGCAAATAAAAATACAGGATACCCAGTTGAATTTGAATTTCAGATAAATAATAAAATTTAATTTAGTATAAGTATGTCCCATGCAATATTTAAGATAAATTAAAAAGTTATTTATTGTTTATCTAAAATTAAAATTTAACTGAGCATCCTGTATTCCATCAAGCAACCTAACTAAATCAATGCTCTCAGCTTCCACCTTTAGAAAGTAGAGAAAGAAGATGAAATTAAAGTCAAAGGAACCAGAAAAAAGGGAAAACAATAAATTTCAAAGCAAAAATAAACAGAAAAACAATAGAGAAAATCAGTGAGACCAAAAATCATTCTTGGAGATTAATAAAATTAATAAATCTCTAGCTTAATCCATGAAATATAAAAATTACAAATATCAGGAATGAGAGAAGGGGACCATCACTACAGATCCTAGAAATATTACAGGAATAATAAGAAAATATGAACAACTTTATGTCACAAAATTTAACAACTTAGGAGAAATAGACAAATTCCTTGAAAGATACAAACTACTGAACCCACTTATGAAGAAATAATAAACTGAATAGCTTTATATTTATTAAAGAAATTGGATGTGTAACTGAAAACTTCCCACAAAGAAAACTCCAGGCCCAGATGGCTTCACTGGTGAATTCTACCAAACATTTAAGGAGAAAATATCAATTCTGTACAAACTCTTCCAGAAAATTGAAGAGGATGAAACATCTCCCAATTTATTTTGTGAGGTGACATAATCCTTATATCAAAACCAGATAAAGACCTTACAAGAAAAGAAAACATACTAATGTCCCTCATGAACATAGCATAGACACAAAAATCCTCACCAAAATTTTAGAAAATCAAATCCAAAAATACGTTTCAAAAATGATAATACTTCAGGACTAGATGGGGTTTATTCTGGGAATGAAAAGTTTAACATTTGAAAATCAGTTAATAAATTCATCAAATTAACAGACTAAAGAAGAAAAAAACGTATCATCATTTCAATAGATGCAGAAGAAGCATTTACAAAATTAAACATGTATTCACAAAAACTCTCAGTAGACTAGAATCATAAGGGAACTTCCTCAACCAGAAAACCTATAGCTAATACCCTCCTCAATGGTACAAGACTACATGCCTTCCCCTTAATATTGGAAACAAGACAAGGGTGTCTACTCTCACCGCTCCTACTCAAGGTCATATTGGAGTCCTAGCTAATGCAATAAGTCAAGAAAAAGAAATGTTTCCCAACATATTGGAAAAGAAGAAATTAAACTGTCACTCTTTGCAAAGAACATAATTACCTATGTAGAAAATAAAAAAGAATATACAAAAGAGCTCCAAAACTAATAAGTTCAGCAAGATTACAGTATATAAGGTCAACAATAGAGTCTCAGTCTATACCTTGCAAAAATTAACTCAGAATGAATCATGGACCTACATGTAAAATCTTACACTATAAAATTTCCAGAAAAATATATAGAAGAAAATCTTTGTTACTTTGGGATAGGCAGAGATTTTTTGGATAAGACACTAAAAGCACTATCCATGAAAGAATTTGTTTTATTTCCGTGGTAGTGGTTACACCTCTATATGTGTTTGTCAAAGCTCACAGAGCTGTACACTAAAAAAATGGTGAATTTAATGTATGCAAATTGTCACTTAATAAACAAATCAAATGCAAAAAAAAAGTCTGACATGTAAATACTAGAACTCTGTAAATGCAAAGTTGTTAGGAACTAATCATCCTATAGGTGACAAATGCAGTGGCATTGGCTGGGTTTGGAGGCAGAGACAACTAGGGACAGTCTGAAAATGGTAAAAAACAAAGAAATCAGTAAAGGATTTGAAATAGTCAAAGTGGGAGCTGGAGAAGAGATGATCAAGCAAACAGCAGGTGTGAGAAACAGAGAAGAGGAAGGTACAGACATGAGAACACAGGGGCTGCCCCACTGGCACCTTAATTACCCTTTGATCAACACAGCGGGAGGGCGATGGCTGATGTCTGGTTGGTGGTAACAATGGAGGAGGACCCAGGACAAACCTGGAGAGAGCAGCCCAGTGAATGGATCACTATGTACTGAGTTGAGCACATCACCATGATGTCAGGATACAATGGAAAGAATATGGAGCCAAGAGTTGGGATATCTGGGTTCCAGCCATAGCCCAACCAGGAGCGACCTGTGTGACCGGTGAAGCCAGACGAATGCCAGACGTCGCATCTGTCAGGAGGGTTTGGAATGATGGCTCTCAAGCCTCTTCCTCTAACAATCTTCTGGTTATGTAATTTATACCCTGAGTCCTACTGAAATACACATTTACAAAGTCTTTACAGTTTATGAAGCACTGTTAGCACCAACCTCATTCACCCGCTGGAGGCCCTGTGGAGTGTATGTCATTATTAGCCTTTCACACAGGAAACTGTTAAACAGTCTAACTTAAAGTCATGCCAAGTCCAATCTCTTTCTGCCATCCCACAGCAAGAGCAGTGGTGACTCACTGGGGAGAAGGCTTTGGGCTGAGGGTCAGACAGAAAAGCTCGGTACCTCCAGTAAGCTACGGAGAGCACTCCAGGTGCGTAAACAGCTCTTCATCTACATCTTAACTATTGCTTCTGGAAGCCCTACTTCCAGTTCACAGGTTTGTAAATACGTGTGATAGTAGGTGCATAAGATGAATAATGGGGGCTTCCCTGGTGGCGCAGTGGTTGAGAGTCTGCCTGCCGATGTAGGGGACACGGGTTCGTGCCCGGGTCCAGGAGGATCCCACATGCCACGGAGCGGCTGGGCCCGTGAGCCTGCACGTCTGGAGCCTGTGCTCTGCAACGGGAGAGGCCACAACAGTGAGAGGCCCACGTACCGCAAAAAAAAAAAAAAAAAAAGGTGAATAATGGCCCTGCAAAGATGCCACGGTTCTAATTCCCAGAATTTGGCAATATATTACTTCACATGATAAGGAGATTTTGCAAATGTGATTAAATTAAGTATCTCGAGGTGAGAGATTATCCTGGAGTATCCAGGTGGGCCCACTGTAATCACCAGGGTCCTTGTCAGAGGGAGGCTGGAGGGTCAGAGTCAAAAAAAACAAACAAACCCATGAAGATGGAAGAGGAGGTTGGAGTGATGTTCTTTGAAGATGGAGGGATGGGACCACAAGCCTAGGAATGTAAGTGACCTCTAGAAGCTGGAAAAGGCAAAGAAACGGATTCTCCCCTGAAAACACCAGGAGGAATGAAAGCCTAGTGACACCTTCATTTTAGACTTCTGACCTCCAGCGTTGTAAGAGAAAAAATAAGTGTTGCTTTCAGTCACTAAATTTGTGGTAATTTATTACAGCATTAATAGGAGACATACAGTAGGGAAGGCGAACATTGATATTTTGGAATTAGATGTATTTATAAAATGTAAAGCCAGAGATTCTTTATTTTAATCATTGCCCCACGTTTAAAACGAAGCAAAATGTGAACACACACACACACACACACACACACACACACACACACACACACATCTCTGTCCATGGCTTAATTAATATAGTCCATCTGTCCTATAACAAAATGATCCTAATTTTGCTATGTTTAGTAAATACTGTTTAACACAAGAAATTGTTATACTGTTCCCTCCAGAACCCCAAATAAAGTAAGGACAAATAAACTTAGAATCCTTTTCTAGCCAGAACTGTGCTCAAACAAATGCTGGGGGTAACTTTTATTAATGCAAACTCACTTTAGGGCTTGAGTGGAGACAAATACATGGTTTAAAATTCAGTTGGAGGTTTTGATCATTTCTGTCCATAATTTTCTGCTCCAATTTTCAAATTTGCCACCCTTATCTCCATAATACATTTAGACTTCTCAGGTACGGATTATCGATGCAGAAAAACCACTTCTCTGAAAACAAGTACTGAACTATCTTAGAAGTTTACAAAAGGGTGTATGGAACTAATCTTGCTTTTTATTTTGAAAATTCATTTAACATTTGTTTGAACCGAGCTCTGGCTTTGAGAGTGATCTCCTGCTCTGTTGCCCTAAGCATGAGTTTCGTGGTCATTCCAGTAATGTGTTAACAGACAGTGACATCATCTGCAGTCAAGAAATGGCTCTCAGGTTACCATATAAATTGACTTAAGCTCCGGAGAGGATTACAGGGCAGACCTTGGCTAAGTGTGGAGATGCCATTACAGCTAAATCAAAGGTAACTGTGAGGTCTGGCAGGCACCTGTCAACAGGTAAGGGAAGGAGGAGCCCGTAAAGGAACCTCGAGTCAGGATGACATTCTCCAAGCTTTATTTTTATTTCAGGTTAAAGGGTCAGACAGAAAAGCCATTCGCAGTGGTCTTTATTTATGGTTCTCAGAGGCCCAGTTGGTGAAGCATCCTGAAGAAGAAGGATGGCTCAGGTGGGATCCCCGTTTCCCCGCCCGGCTGATGACAGACGGAGGGCCTCGCACTTTGTGAAAAGCCAGCTTTTTATGAATGTGCATTAATGTTTGCAGGCACAACACGAGACCCATCCTCTCTGTTACCTCCAGTGCAGAGAGAGCTGTGTGTTTACCCTTTGTCCTCCCTTCTCGGCCACCTGAAAAGATTCCTTCCCACCACCTGTGGTTGGTCTTTGAAGGCCAGATAAGAAGATACGAGCATCCCTGGCTGGCAAGGAGATACGAGCATCCCTGGCTGGGAAGGAGATACGAGCATCCCTGGCTGGGAAGCTTGGCTAGGGAAGAGCCTCACACTCTTCTCAAATGCTTGAAAATCAGTGCAAATGTTTTATTCACGCCTTCTCTTGGTGCAATAATAAGCCTCCATTCTCTGAAGAGCTCATCTTCCCCAACCAGGAGCAGTGTTTAGGGAAAATGGCCACAGAGCTGCAGAGAAGGGAGGAGACCCCTCACCCTGTCCCTCTGGGCCCCCTCTACCTCCTTCTCATCCTTTAACATTCAACTTGGATCTCACTTCCCCCCATCTCATTTCCTGGTCCTCTAATCTTTCATGTCCGGCTGACACAGTGAAGTGGCAGACAGAGAATGGCCGGGGTGGAGGGGGACAGGGTGGGGCTGAATGTCTTCTTTGCCGACTGAAGGCTGCAGGACCTCAGCCTCTGGGAGCTGGATGCGTCCTCTGTGAAGTGGGATTGCTAATGTCGGCCTCCAAGGCAGTATGGTTGAAAAATACCTTTTCCCCGACTCATTGCCTAGCTGTTTCGTTCTCATTCTTCAGAGAGGCCTGCCCTTCACCTCCCTCCTTACCCACCCCCTGGCCAAAGCGAAGGGACCTCTTCTGTCTTGTTCCATGAATCTGGCCTATAGAAGCAGCTCAAAAAATATTTGCTGAGTGATGTGGGCTTAGCCAGCCTCATGGGCTGTATCATCCCAGACGGTCAAAGGGGCGCCCATCACAGGTCACGTAACCCTCCCAACCAACATATTTTCCTAAGAAAAGAGAATGTGCCTTAATATTCAATTAAAGGGTAAAGTGGCGGAAGGGTGATCTGGAATAAATCAAGTTTGGCAAAAATATGAGAAATTGTGTCTCAAGCATTCTCCTACTTTTCTCAAGAGGCCAAGAGCTCACGGGGTGGGAGTGGGGGTGAGTGATGTCTTGTTCACCCCTGTATTCCTGCACCTGGCAGAATACCTGTATCCAGGTAAGCAAAATGATGGGTAGATAAATGAACAAAATAATTTTTTAAATGTCCTTGCATGCACAGATAAACAAGAGAAACATTGTTCTCTTTGTTACCTCCACTGCAGGGAGAGTTGTGTGCCTTCCCTACCTTGTGTGCCTTGACTCCTTCCTTGGTCACCAGGAAAGACTTGTTTCCACTATCATAGCTGGCCTTTGAAGGACAGGTGAGTAGGTACAAGCATCCGTGACCGACAAGCTTGGGTCTGGGAGATTCTTATATATCATCAGGCAGCTAAACTCTAGTAAGGTATTAACTGATAACTGATGTGTTAATTAATAATAACATATACCCATTCCAAAAGATATTTCCATTTAATCTGATGATTCTAGAAAACAAGAGATTTTAGCACACAAAACAGCAAAGTTATAACAGACAAATGAGTGGAAATGATATTTTGGAACAGTGAATAGCCTCAAGACACCAGCTGAAAAAATTTTCATCGTCCCCAAAAGAAACTCCATACAGGGCTTCCCTGGTGGCGCAGTGGTTGAGAGTCCGCCTGCCGATGCAGGGGACACGGGTTCGTGCCCCGGTCCGGGAAGATCCCACATGCCACGGAGCGGCTGGGCCCGTGAGCCATGGCCGCTGAGCCTGCGCGTCCGGAGCCTGTGCTCCGCAACGGGAGAGGCCACAACAGTGAGAGGCCCACGTACCGCAAAGAATAAAAAGTAAAAAAAAAAAAATAAAAGAAACTCCATACGCATTAGCAGACACTTCCCCCCTCCACCCCATATAAATGGAATCTTACAATATGTGGTCTTTTTTTTTTTTTGGCTGCACAAGCAGCATGCAGGATCTTCCCCAGCCACGGATCGAAACCTGCTACCTGCAGTGGAAGCTCGGAGTCTTAACCACTGGACCACCAGGGAAGTTCAATATATGGTCTTTTGTAACTGGCTTCTTAGCATCATGTTTCCAAGGTTCATCCATGTTGTAGCATGTATCAGTATTTCCTTCCTTTCTATTGCCATATATATTCCCTTGTACTGCTATACCACTTTTATTTATCTACTCATCAGTTAATGGACCCCTGGGTTGTTTCCCCTTCTCGGCTCTCTCCAAATTTTGAAGACACTTCTATGATTCTCTCCCTCTTATCCAGTTATTATTGCAATCTAATGCAATCCTTTGTGTGTGACTTTTGACTTTTCCTCTATTATAATCTTTCAGAATATCCTCTCCATTTCCAGTGCTGAAATTTCATGATGGTGTGCCATGGTAAGTCATTCACCATTCAATGCCCTGACCTCTCAATGGACCCTTTTAATTGAGATACCTGAGGCCTCAAAACTGGGAAATACTCTTGTATTATCTCTTTACATTTTCCTTTCTTCCATTTTCTTGATTCTTTTTTGAATTCATATTATTGGATGCTGGATCTTCTGGCTTGATACTCTTTCTTACCCTCTCCTACTTTTCATTTCTTTGTATTTTTGTTCTAGTTTCCAGGACATTCCTTCAACTTCAGTTTCTAAACTTCCTGTTAAACTGATGTGTATGTGTGTGTCTTTTCCTATTAAAATGGTCATCAACTTTCTTTTATTTATTTATTTTGGCTGCGTTGGGTCTCTGCTGCTGCGAGCGGGCTTTCTCTAGTTGTGGCGAGCGGGGGCTACTCTTCGCGGTGCGTGGGCTTCTCATTGCGGTGGCTTCTCTAGTTGCGGAGCACGGGCTCTAGGTGCGCGGGCTTCAGTAGTTGTGGTTCACGGGCTCAGTAGTTGTGGCTTGTGGGTTCTAGAGTGCAGGCTCAGTAGTTGTGGCGCACGGGCTTAGTTGCTCCGCGGCATGTGGGATCTTCCCGGACCAGGGCTCGAACCTGTGTCCCCTGCATTGGCCGGTGGATTCTTAACCACTGAGCCACCAGGGAAGTCCGGTCATCAATTTTCTAAGTGACATATCCGAGTATTTTGTTCTCACAGTAGAATGTGATCATTACTCACTAAGCAAGCTTTGAAATTAACATTTTAAAGGACAATGGAAAGCATGTAAAGGCTCTCTTATTGTGGGTTACACTGTGTGCGCCTTCCCTTGAATAACAGCTCATAACCCAGCTCATGTGTAATCAGTCCCCATGTGTTTGTTCTTTTACACTTGGCCATTCCGTGACCTGGGTAAGTCGGCCCCTTGGGCAGAGGTCAGAAAGACACGGAGAGGAGGGTCCTCATCTTTTCTTGTCTTCTACAATATTTTTGCGGAAGATAATGGTAAATCTATAAAGTAAAATGTCCTTTAGGGGTGACATGTGGCTTGTAACGCTTCCTGCCCATCCCTGAAGCCTTTCAGTTTTCAGGAAGCAATAGAGTGTGTGGTTTAGTGCACACATTCTGAAGCCCAAGAGACTCATTTCACATACTGACTCTGACTGTACAAGCTGTGGGATCTTGGACCTTAACTCCTTCTGTCTCAGTTTCTTCTTCTGTAAAATGCAGTTACTAGTAGAAGCCACTCATGTTGTGGCTGTGAGACGTAGCTGTGTTACTGTGTGGGAAGCACCTGGAACAGGGTCTAGCTGAGTAGAGCTCTTAGCCCCTGTCCTCTGGTATTGGTTTCCTATTGCTGCTGTAAAAATTTCCACAAGCTTAGTAGCCTAAAAGAACACAAATTTATGGTCCTACAGGTCTGGGGGTCAGGAGTTCTAAAATCAAGATGTCAGCAGGGCTACATTTCTTTCAGAAGGTTCAAGGCGGAATGTCATCTGTTGCCTTGATTTTTCCAGCTTGTAGAAGTCACCTATATTCCTTGGCTCATGGTTCTTTCCTTCATCTTCAAAGCGCATCATTCCAGCTTCTGCTTCTATTGTCACATCTCGGACTCTGATCCTCCTGCCTCCCTCTTACAAGGACCCTTGTGATAACACTGGGCCCACCCGGAGAATCCAGGATCATTGCCCATCTTGAGATCCTGAATTTAATGACTTCTGCAAAGTTCATGTTTTATATATATATGTATATATATATTTATATATATATAGGCTGCGCCTCGCAGCTTGCGGGATCATAATTCCCCAACCAGGGATCGAACCTATGCCCCCTGCAGTGGAAGCATGGAGTCCTAACCACTGGACCGCCAGGGAATTCCCTGCAAAGTTCATTTTACCAAGTAAGCAAACACAGTCACAGTTGCCAGGGTATCTGGGAATATCTTCCGGGCAGCATTCCTTTGCCGGCCACAGCTGTCTTGCCAAGTTGGTGGAAACATTGTCCCTCTGTATTATATAATAAAAGATGGTACTTCCGTGCTTGGTAAATGTAGGGCCCATGTTGATAGGATGATGATGTTGATAAAATGTCTTGTTGATATAAAATGTCATTTAGTCCTCAAAGGTTTATAAGTAAAAAATGTTATTATGTTTATTATACACTTATTTCATTTGTCAAAGAATTAATTCCCTATTGTTTACAACATGCAGTGCAGGGTTAATTTTGCTTGTTTTAATTTTAAAGTGCATGTATAATTTTATTAAAAATTTTTTAAAAAATTATTTACTTATTATATTTATTTATTAATTTATGGCTGCGTTTTTTTTTGGTCTTCGTTGCTGCGCACAGGCTTTCTCTAGTTGCGGCGAGCGGGGGCTACTCTTCGTTGCGGAGCACAGGCTCCATGTGCGCGGGCTTCAGTAGTTGTGGCTCATGGGCTCTAGAACGCAGGCTCAGTAGTTGTGGCGCATGGGCATAGCTGCTCCGCGGCATGTGGGATCTTCCCGGACCAGGGCTCGAACCTGTGTCCCCTGCATTGGCCGGTGGATTCTTAGCCACTGCAGGCAAGTCCTGGAACGTATAATTTTAAAGGGCTTCGATGGTTGCAATTTCTTGAAATATGCTGGCATGCCCTGAGGCCAAATGTCATAAATGCCAGAGAGTGAGTGCACACATCTAAGAATTAATCACCCTCCCATCTGTGCTCACGCCTCTCTATTACACTCCGGTACAAGCTCCCTGTTTTATTGCAGACCAATCACAAACAGCTCTTGGGCCAGTTACTTTGATTAGCACTGCTCCGGGGACTTATTTCCGTCTGCTTTGTACTGAGATTAGTTGTTTTTATTTTTTATTTATGTTATCCCATATATTTCTCAGAGAATTTTTTCTGTGATGCTTAGCATCAAGGCTGTCTCTCTCTCCCTCACACACACACACACACACACACACACACACACACACGCATGCCCACGCTTGTACGTGTATGTGCATCGCTATTGCCATGCTTGTTAGGGGTTGATGATCAGTCTGGCCACTGGGGACCTGCCCGTGGTAGGACAGTCATGGGCCCAAATCCCATCAGCCCCAAACTAGCTATTGCTCCCTTAAAGGCTGCAGGCCGAGATAGTAAAAGCCTCTGTCCCCGCTCCAAGTCCCCAGTCCCCCTGCAATAGCACCCAGAAAGCTGCACCTGGACGGTACTACGGCATACCTTCAGTACGTGCCCAATATCACAGAAAATGGGTTAAATGTCTCTCTCTCTCTTTTTAAAAAAAAATTTTATTGGAGTATAGTTGATTTACAATGTTGTGTTAGTTTCAGGCATACAGCAAAGTGAATCAGTTATACATGTACATATATCCACTCTTTTTCAGATTCTTTTCCCATATAGGGCATTACAGAGTATTGAGTAGAGTTCCCTGTGACATACAGTAGGTCCTTATTAGTTATCTATTTTATATATAGTAGCGTATATATGTCAATCCCAATCTCCCAATTTATCCCTCCCCCACCCCTTATCCCCTGGTAACCATACGTTTGTTTTCTACATCCGTGACTCTACTTCTGCTTTGTAAGTAAGTTCATTTGTACCCTGTATTTTTTAAGATTCCACATATAAGCGATATCATATAATATGTGACATGTGTCTGACTTACCTCACTCAGTATGACAATCTCTAGGTCCATCCATGGTGCTGCAAATGGCATTATTTTGTTCTATTTTATGGCTGAGTAATATTCCACTGTATCTATGTACCACATCTTCTTTATCCATTCCTCTGTTGATGGACATTTAGGTTGCTTCCTGTGTGTGACGTTTTTAGCACTTGTCTGTGGAGACTATAGTAATATAGGGGCTATAGTGTGGGCTTGGGATCACAGGATGAAAATTTGGGTCACAAAGGAAGTGTGAATCTGAAGCGTAGGAATGCTGATATATGTCCATTTTCTATAGAATAATCCCGCTGGTACCACCACCTGATGGGCTGGTGAGGAAAAGGAAAAACATATTGGTCTTTTTCATCCAGCAGGATCTTCGAGTGTAGTTGAAAAAGACCACAAAGGAATATACATGCATGAAATCCAACTACACAAACTTTTTTTTTTTTTTTTTTTTTTTTGCGGTACGCGGGCCTCCCCCTGCCGTGGCCTCTCCCGTCGCGGTGCACAGGCTCCGGACGCGCAGGCCCAGCGGCCATGGCTCACGGGCCCAGCAGCTCCGCGGCACGCGGGATCCTCCCGGACCGGGGCGCGAACC
>NC_041225.1:11833027-11839908 GCF_002837175.3 Physeter macrocephalus | reverse complement strand
ATCCTCCCGGACCGGGGCGCGAACCCGGTTCCCCTGCATCGGCAGGCGGACGCGCAACCACTGCGCCACCAGGGAGGCCCAGAAACTTTTAAAAATAAATGTTTGCATGTGCACTGAAAAAAGGTGATCAACAAAAGAGGAGTCAGCATCATTCGTCATCGGAGAAATGCAAATTAAAACCACAGTGAGATACCACTACACACATATTAGAATGGTTTAAATTAATAAGACTGTGTTCATCAAGTGTTGGTGAGGATGTGGAAGAACTGGAACTCTCATGGAGCACTGCTGGGAAAGAGTTGGGCAGTTTCTTTTTTTTTTTGCGGTACGCGGGCCTCTCACTACTGCGGCCTCTCCCGCTGCGGAGCACAGGCTCCGGACGCGCAGGCTCAGCGGCCACGGCTCACGGGCCCAGCCGCTCCGCGGCACGTGGGATCCTCCCGGACCGGGGCACGAACCCGCGTCCCCGGCATCGGCAGGCGGACTCTCAACCACTGCGCCACCGGGGAAGCCCAAGTTTGCTATCTTGATCGTGGTGAGACTTGCCCCAGTCAGAACTATCCATATATGTGTCATAGATCCATGTATATGGCAAAACTCATTGAATTGTAACTTTAAATATGTGTAGTTGGTTGTATGTCAATTATACCTGAAAAATGAGAAAGGAAACAAAAGAGAGATAAGAGAAAAGAAAGAAAAAGTCAGAGGAGAGGGAGGAACAATGGGAGAGACGCAGCAGGAGTGAGAAAAAAAAAAGAAAAACAGATGCAAATACAGCATCTAAAATCTAGTCTTCCCCGGGCAGTCTCCTGGGGCAGCTGTCCCACTGGTCTTGGAGTCAGAAGGTCTCATTCTGAGCCCAGCTCTGCAGCTCACTGGTTCTGACCCTTTAGGCAAATCACTTAATGAGGGTTCAAATGACATAGCAAAACTTTCTTCGGTAAAAACCCATATAAATGTTTGTAGCAGCAATAGTGGTGGGTACTATTGCTGATTTTATGATTTTGCTAATCAGTGGACTCAGTTTTCCCAAATAAAGCTTTTTTTTTTTCCATCCCCAGAGTCCCTGCAACCATCTATATGGAGATCCTATATCTATACTTTCAGGAAATTAAGCTACTCCACTTCAGCAGGGCTAGTCCCCTGCCTGCACTGCTGCAGGGAGCATCACGCCACGTTTTAGCTTGTACCACGCAGAAGTGGATTTGACCACTGATGTGCAGACACTACTAACATTTCCGGGCAATCCGTGGCACCCTTTCCCACAGACTCCCACAGGAGAAAAACAAAAAAGAAGCAAATAAAGTATGTCTTAGTTTTCTGCATTGCTCATTCGTGAGATGTGATCAACCCAGAATTGCCAGTTACACTTTTGCATGTTTTGAATTTTCCTTTAGGACTGTTAGCTTGATTTACTTTTTTTTACTGATTTTTTTCTTTTTTTCCTTTTTTTCTTTTTTTTCTTTTTTTTTTTTTTTGCGGTACGCGGGCCTCTCACTGCTGTGGCCTCTCCCGTTGCGGGGCACAGGCTCCGGACGTGCAGGCTCAGCGGCCATGGCTCACGGGCCCAGCCGCTCCGCGGCGTGTGGGATCTTCCCGGACCGGGGCGCGAACCCGCGTCCCCTGCATCGGCAGGCGGACTCTCCACCACTGCACCACCAGGGAAGCCCTGATTTACTTTTTGTCATTATTATTTTTATTAACAAAAAGAACACATCTGTCAATGCATTCCCATAATAAAAGACATACCCTACATCAAGCCCAAGTCTGTTCCCAGTCTACTAACATAGCCCGTGAAGATCTTAAACTCAAAATTGACCACATATAATTCTCAGAGCCCAGGGCAAAAAATGTTGGTGTGTTCCTTATCACAGTAAGAGACTTCTCATCAGCATGTTCCCCCAATCAGCATTTTTAAGAGATAAACATTTCTACGGAAGATGACAGATCCTACAGCTGATTCTGCATTATTTTTATTTTTTTATTTTTTTTTTAAAGTCTTTACTGAATTTGTTACAATATCGCTTCTGTTTTATGTTTTGGCTTTTTGGCCTTGAGGCACATGAGATCTTAGCTCTCCCACCAGGGACTGAACCCACACCCCCTGCATTGGAAGTAGAAGTCTTAACCACTGGACTGCCAGGGAAGTCCCATCTGCCATTACTTTTAAATTTTCTTTTGCATTTTCCCATTGAGGTGACCTCTTGGAGAACAGCATCTTAGCCAGTCAAACAATCTTAATTTTCTCAACTTGCTTTATGTGTGTGAGTGTGTGTGTGTGTGTGTGATTTAGAGATGGTACATCACAAAGTTGGTTTTTTCTGCAGACATATCTAAAGAAACGCTCTTGTCCTTATAGAGAAAGCCAGCTTTCTTTTTTCTTTTCTCTCTCTCTCTCTGCATTTAGATCTGCCCAGGTAGAGGATGCAGGACCAGGTTAAAGCTAGTGCTTAGCCTTTGATTAAATAATAAGCAGGTTATTATCTATGATAACTTCTCCCTGACTTTCTCTGCCATCTGGAGATGCTGGATCACTTGAGAAACACTCTCAATAATCTGCCTGGTAAGAGAGAACCACTGGATTGCATTTTCATCGTTTCTGCATGTTATTTTTTCTAGCAATGACGTTTTCTCTTTTTCTACAAAAGAGATTAATGTAGTCACTTCTACAACTCAATTAATAATTAGATTTGAATTCTGCAACCCAGCTGCATCCAGTTCCTAGGATGTCAGGGCTCCAAATCTAAACCATGGCAAAACCCTGCATTATTTACACCTAAATAGTTTCTTCCTATGCACTTTAAAATTTATTATCTGGGATTAATCTTATTTTTGCACTGGAATATATTACAAAGTAGTGAGTTACCTGAGTACTGCTTATTCATATTGTTGAAAGTATTTATTTAGAAATGCATTTTAAAATTTAAACCTGGAATGATCTAAGCAGGAAAATGTTTTCAATATTCCCCATTTTATATAAAATCTTTATAGCAAAAAGATGTAGGATTTATATGGGAGAATCAAGAGTGGAGAAATGATGGAGAACATGCAATTTTCTCACATAATCTGAACATGTCTATTTCCTCCAGAAAGCCCAGGCTCTGAAGGAGCCATCATCCGATAAGCATGATGCATAGTTTATAGGTGAAAAGAGCTGAATAAAAGCAAACTGCAACCTTCAGTGCTGTCATCAGTTAGAGGCTCCTTCAAGGATACGCTTGAGATTAAAAATAAACACCCCTTACCTTTCACAGAAACAGATTATTATTTTTAAAGTTTCTTATTTGCCCTATTGTTTTTTTTTTAATTTAAAAAAAATTTCATTTCTTTGGCTGTATTGGGTCTTAGTTGCAGCATGCAGGATCTTTGTTGCAGCACGTGGGCTTCCCTCCAGTTGTGGTGAGCAGGCTCCAGAGCGCTCAGTAGTTGCGGCCCGTGGGGTTAGTTGCCTCGCGGCATGTGGGATCTTAGTTCCCCGACCAGGGATTGAACCCGCGTCCCCTGCATCGGAAGGCAGATTCTTAACCACTGGACCACTGGACCGCCAGGGAAGTCCCAGAAACAGATTCTTTACAAAAAAATTTTTTTATTGAAGTATAGTTGATGTACAATATTAAATAAGTTACAGGTATACAGTATAGTGATTCACAATTTTTTAAATTTGTGCTCCATGTATAGTTATCATGAAATACTGGCTATGTTCCCTGTGCTATACAATACATGTTTGTAGATTATTTTATACATAATAGTTGGTACCTCTTAATTCCCTACCCCTAGATTCTTAGGAAGCTAAAGGGACACACCTGAGGAGGTATGGTGGCATCAGACCCTCTAATTGATTAATAACAAGACACATCGCAAGCACTTACTCAACAATCAATCTGTGTTGGTTGATTATGGGTAGCAGGCTAGCAATACAGTGGGGGACACAGCAGTCACAGCCCTCACCCTCAGTTAGCATGGTAATCATGGAGGTGATCACCCATGACTGCTGTCTGGGCACCAAGCATCCCTCGGGGCACGGGAGCTACACAAGCCACATAAACCAGGTTCTTTGCATTGTGGACCGAGCAGAGATGACCAGTCATGTGTCATCTTGCTTCTCTTTCCTTCCTTCTTTCTTTTTCATTCTTTCTTCTTTCTTTCTTTCCTTTCTTATCGAAGTATAGTTGATTTATAATGTGTTAATTTCAGCAAAGTCATTCATACACACACACACACACACGCACATATATTCTTTTTCAGTTTCTTTCCCATTATAGGTTATTACAAGATATTGATCTTCTTGCTTCTTTTACTTCCTCTCTGAGGCAGAAGTGATTCTCATTCTTTGCGTACTACTTACAGAACCACCTTTGTTTCTGAGGAGTTTAAAACCTTTTTACGCAGCTTGAAATCTCTGAGTATCTCTGTTGGCGGCTATTACTTATAGTGTCTACAGAGAAAGGTGTGCATGAGATTTCTTTGAGTGCCTACCTTGCCCACCACCCCGCATTGAGGGGGGAAATTCCGCAAAGCCTATCCATTCTGAAAAATTTCAATGACGCTTTGTGTCATACAGTCATCTCTATTCTGGCTTGCAGGACTTCTCAGGGAGTAAATTGTCCAAAAGAGGGCAGCAAGTCAAGATGCAATTCAAGGAGGACCGGATTCTGTTTTCTGTATTTCTACAGGGCTTTTCTCTGAGGGTTCAAAGGTGCTGAGAATAATAACACTAACAAGACATAATCTCCTAACAGAAGCCCGAGGCCCACATTTGCATAAACAGTCGCAATCGCAGACCTTGTCCACTTGAGAGGCGATAGGTACAGATCATTTTGAAAATCAAAGTCTCCCCCTTGGCTGGAACCTCAGTGGAGGTCGGGGAGAGGGTGGCACAGCTTCCCCGTTCTCGAGAAGACATGTGATGCATCCCTCTTATAGCTGTGGGCACAAGACTTCTTTTCTTCCCAAAATTAAAGGAGCAAGCCTTTGGAGGCCAGCAGAACAGTGGTGTGAAAGGGAAGGGGTTGGGTCCAGCCAGGAGAGCCGGCTTTGAGGAAGCAGCAGTCAGCTGTTTTAAAGATACACACTCCTGGTGTTTTGAGACAACTTTCCCAACACACTCAGCCGTCTGCATTCCTTTCCACAACTCTCTAAGAAAAGTGTCTCTTCTAGCTTAAGAAGAATCATAAAAAAAATTGCCGCTCCAAGCCCCTCATCTTAATCCCTTGCCATTTGAAGAACAATAGAGAAAGCACACCTGACAAAGGTGTTGGGCTCATGCCCGGTGCCTCTTTGCTTTGTGAGGAGGACAGTGGGAGGCTTCATCTCCTCGCTTCCTCCAAGTCTGGAGACACAGATCAAGCCAAGCCCCTGATTTCAGTTTCTTTTGGAAATGGGTAACACTGCAGATCTAACTCTTTTGCCAGACTAGATTTGAAAATATCGGGACACTGAGACGCATTTTCTCATGCTTGGTAGCAGGGACGCTGCCTATTTTGAAGCGGCTGCAATTCAAATGTTCTGCCAAAGACTACTCAGCAAACAGTACCAAAGCATTATTGGATATAAGGAATGCTAAATTCTTATTTTCAAGTGACTTTCCTCCGAGTACTCCCTGTAAATAACGTCCACAATAAAAATGGATTAATTTAAGGCAATAAAGCCTCGCAGATGTGTTCGTATGGGAAAGTCAGAATCACATCTTCCTTTTCTAATAATTTTTGCAAGAGCCATCATTGCATTGAGTGTAATGGAACAGACAGAGGATTGGAGGGGCTGCTGACTCACCCGTTCTGCCTTTTTTCTCACCCCCTTGAAGCTGAGATCATCTGATAGGAGAAAGCCTGAATAACGGGCAGGAAGATGGTTTATTATAAAGTGCTTTAATGTTCCAAATTGAATCAATGCAAAAATTCTTCATTGGTCACTAATAGATAGATCACTGGAGGTAGGGAAGCATTTTCACACAGTAGGTTGCCATGGGCTCTGCACAGTCCCTGGTGATAGTGAGAGATGGAAGTGAGTCTAAGGAAGAGAAGGTCAGGAAACCACCAAAGTACAACCCCAAACCCTCTGATTCTCCCGGAGTCCTCTTGACTCCATACTTCTCTCAGCTGCTGTCATTTCCTAGTGACATCAAATAAGAAATTTTAAAAAGCAAAAGACTCAAAGTCCATTTTTTTTAGATTCTCTGTTTCCTTTTATAAGTGATCAACTACCTTTACGGCATGCTTTCCAAAGTGTTCCCCCCGTCTTAACATTTTTTGTATGTATGTATTTATTTATTATTGAAGTGTAGCTTATTTACAATATTGTGTTAGTTTCAGGTGTACAGCAAAGTGATTCGGTTATACATAGATATCTATTTATATTCTCTTTTTTCCTATTCTTTCCATTACAGTTTATTATTATTTGCATTATAGCTATTGAATATAGTTCCACCTCTTTTTTTTTGCTGAGCCATGAGGCATTTTAGTTCCCCAACCAGGGATCAAACCCATGCCCCCTGCAGTGGAAGCACAGAATTTAACCACTGGACCAGCAGGGAAGTCACTTGTTTCCCCTCTTAACGTTTAATTAAAATATTTGCTCAGGGAGCTTCCCTGGTGGCACAGTGGTTGAGAATCCGCCTGCCAATGCAGGGGACACGGGTTCGAGCCCTGGTCTGGTGGGATCCCACATGCCGCGGAGCAGCTGGGCCCGTGAGCCACAACTACTGAGCCTGCGCGTCTGGAGCCTGTGCTCCGCAACAAGAGAGGCCGCGATAGTGAGAGGCCCGTGCACCGCGATGAAGAGTGGCCCCCGCTTGCCACAACTAGAGAAAGCCCTCGCACAGAAACGAAGACCCAACACAGCCAAAAATAAATAAATAAATAAATTAATTTTTAAAAATGTAA
>NC_041225.1:11814580-11832939 GCF_002837175.3 Physeter macrocephalus | reverse complement strand
CGCATACCACAAAAAAAAAAAAAAAAAAAAAAAATTCAAGAAAAAAATATTTGCTCATAGGTGACTTACCATTCCTAAAAAAGAGGCAGAAACTTTGAGCAGTCTAGGTTTAAAAAAAAAAAAGATAGGTACGTAAATAGATACATTATATATAATGTAGCTCACATCTATCCAAAATGAAACAGTATCTCAGAAGTTTAATTTGATAGTCAATATGCTATATATCTTACTGACTAGGACACTGGTCAAATGTAAATAATAATGTCAAAAAGTATACTGACAATAAGAAACAATGGAATCCTAATTATGTTTGTTTTGCCACGACTCCTAATACAGATTGTCCTTAAATGTCAGTGTCACTTCTAGATTAAATAGCAAATTGTTTAAGTAAGTCTTTGAGAATTTAGCTTCCTTCCAAAAAAAATGAATGAAGTCAGGGAACAAGTAATTTTATTTCACAGAAGAGGCTAGGAAAATTCTAACACATAGTGTTTTCTTAATTCAACAATCAGTTATTAAGGGTCTATGCCTCCGCTAAAGGGACAGAGGCCTCAACCGTGGCACCAAAGGTGAGCAAGTGTTTCTCATCAGCACTCCGATGCCCCGGAAGGGGTTTCACCTTCTCAGCCCTGCCTGTGGACAGCTTCAGACCAGAGTACAGAACTGGAGCTCATCAAGCTCATTGGCTTCCAATAGGCCTGCCCCTTCCCCAAGTTCAGGCCACTCATGACATCCTAAGATATCAGCTGCTTTTTTCTCAGCCTCCTTCATCTCTCTCAGAGCTCCACTGCCTTTCCTTTCTCTCTCAACATTCATTCATTCATCCAGCAAATATTTATGGAGCATGAGGTTGCATCCCTGGAGGTGAGCAAAACAGACATTGCTCCTGTCCCAGAAGTCCAGAGTCCAGCACTGCAAGAACACATCTAGCAAATAGTCACACAACTACATCGTAGTTACCAGCTATGAAAGTACTATGAACAAAAGTAATATGAGATGATTATAAAGGAGCCTTCATCTACTTTGGGAGGTGTAGGAGGGAAGGAGCTAGGGCTGCTTTTCTGAGGATGGAGCTTTGAATTGGCATCTGAAGAACAGGTGGCAATTAACTGGCTGAAAGATGGGAAGGTGGTCCAGGCCCAGGAAGGGGAATTTGCCAAGACCCTCAGGAGGCAGGGAGTATTATTTCTCTTTGCTTTTCCTAGCTCTGAGTTACTCTTATAATTATCCCCAACTAAAGAGCTTGGGGAGTGGGGGGCGGGGAACTGCATCTACAAGAAATGAAATTCTTGCAGCTGAACAATAGTTACCAGAAGTAAGTTCAGAAAGGGGGTGGATTTCACACATGTGGATGTAGGATTTGGGGAGGTGTGGTCCTGACTGCCAACTACACCCTGGTACTCTTTCCTTCTTTCTTTCAGCACAAGAGCCATACCCCTGCCCACTGGATCCATTGTTTTAGCAGGGCACAGGCCACCCAGCTTGAGACTACATTTCCCAGCTTCCTTTGCAGCTGTGGGGTGTCCACCTAAGTCCCAATGGGATTTAAGTGGAAATAAATGTTGCTTCCTTTAAGGGAGATTGCTTGTTTTCCCTCCCTGTGGCCACGTTTTCGTGTGTTTGCTTTGGCCACGCCACGTGGCATGCGGGATATTAGTTCCCCATCCAGGGATCGAACCCTTGCCCCCTGCAGTGGAAGCGTGGAATCTTAACCACTGGACCGCTAGCCAGGGAAGTCCCACCATGTTCTTTTCTGACAGAGAAAGTTCCTGGGTCACTGGGAAGCCTCTGGTGCAGAGTCACATCCCAGGTCAGGACTGTTCCATGTGAGAGAAGTCCACTATAATCTTGTATTTGGGGTTTCTTCAAGTTAGCCTGTCCCCTAATTAACACAGAAGCGGTTATCGTACTCAATTATTTGGTCTTTATAATACCAACCAAGACAAAAGTCATCACCAAAGTCATGATGGAAAAGATGAAGAAATTTGATTATGTAAATATTTTGTAGGCTAGCAAACACCACAAGCCAAGTCAAAGGCCAAAGGACAAAACTGGAAAACAGTTTTGCAGCATATGACAGATGAAAGGCTAACATCACATACATTTCATTAAGTATGTACTACCTATCAGGCACTGTGCTGAGTGCTTTATAAGGATTGTCCTGATTCAGACTGACGATAACCCTGTGCGGTAGGTGCAATACAGCACGGTGATTAATCATGGGCTGCAAATTCACTGCTGACTTGCTGTGGGGCTTTGAGGAAGTGACCTAAAATGGGGATAAGAGTACCTACTTCCTAGGGTTGTTTATGAAAATTAGATGTGACAGCATTGCTGTGAACAGTGGGGCAGGTTGTGCCCTGCATAAGGGAAGCTACTAAGGCAATAATTAGGTCTAATACTCAGCGCCGGCTCTCCAAGCCAGGTGCCCTAGTGCAGGGTGGTAGCAGCTTGAGGGAGGGGTGCCTTTTTCTAATTTTCACAAAAGCACCTGTGGACTAGTGGCCATGAAATGAGATACTAGGAAATGCTCCCTGGGAAGACTAGCCAGTCAGTGGGGGAGCAATACCTGCAGTAAGTGTTCAGTACGAGTGAACGATTGTCATTAACATTGTTCTCATCCTCCTGATGAGAAAAAGGAGGCTTAGAGAGGCTAAGTGATTTCTCTACTACAGAATGAAGAGATTCTTATAGATGCATAACAAAAAGGCAAATAATCCAACAAAAATATGCAAAGGACACTGTTCACAGAAAAAAAAAAACCATACAAAAAGATATACAAAATTACTCATAATTAAAGAAGTGAAAGCTAAAACAATAAATGAGACATGTTTCATCTCTCAGATTAGTAAACACTGGTTATATTCAGTCTCGAATAATGCTGTGAGGAAACCATCTCTTACACTGTTGATGGGCCTGTAAGTCATCTCATGAGGCTTCTTCCTACCCAGAGTTTCAGAAAAAAGGGATGCCTTAAATACTCAGGGTTTCTTATATACACACTGCTATATATAAAATAGATAATCAACAAGGACCTACTGTACAGCACTGGGAACTCTACTCAATACTCTGTAATAACCTATGTGGGAAAAAAAATCAGAAAAAGAGTGGATATATGTATACGTATAACTGAACCACTTTGCTGTACACCTGAAACTAACACAACATCATAAATCAACTATACCCCAATATAAAATAAAAATTAAATTAAAAAATATACTCAGGGTTTCGGATCTAGGATAACTGCCAACTGACCCTGGACACGGGTAACCTTTCACCAGTCAGCAATTCATCACTACCAAGGTTTTCTCTGAGGTTTTCACATTTCTTTTAAGTTTAGTTACCAAGAAATTTTTATTATTTCAGTGCTTAAAACAAAGAGTGCTTCATTGTTGTACTTTGTATTGGATTTACCTTGGCTTTGGGGTGATAAGGTGTAAACTTTTGAAATAATTGCCTTTAAAAAGGCAACAAAGCAAAAAATGTTAACATGAGTGTTTAAAATTATTCTATGTTGGGACTTCCCTGGTGGTGCAGTGGTTAAGAATCCACCTGCCAGTGCAGGGACACGGGTTCGAGCCCTGGTCCGGTAGGACCCCACATGCTGTAGAGCAACTGAGCCTGTGTGCCACAACTACTGAGCCTTGGCTCTAGAGCCCAGAGCCAAGACTACTGAGCCCGCGTGCTGCAATTACTGAAGCCCGCATGCCTAGAGCTCATGCTCTGCAACAAGAGAAGACATCGCAATGAGAAGCCCGCACACTGCAACAAAGAGTAACCCCTGCTTGCTGCAACTAGGGAAAGCCTGCATGCAGCAACGAAGACCCAACACAGCCATAAATAAATAAATAAATAAATAAATAAATACATTTAAAAAATAAAATAAAATAATTCTACGTAAATCACTCCTCCTCTTGCCTCTTAACAGGGACTACACACGTCATTTAATCTTTTATTGAAGACTCAGGGTCATCACTGATGAAAATCAATAACTGTCATCTTGAATATAAAAAATAGAACTGTAAACGTACTAGAAGAAAACATTATTTTATAATTTCAGAATAGGGAAGACCTGACGACTATGACACAAATTCTAGAAGCCTTAAAGAAGATATTGACCTTTGATGTTATAAAAATGATACCTGCATGGTAAAAAAAAACAAAAACAAAAACAAAAATATCACTGAAAAAAGTCAAAAGAGAATACTGGGAAAAATCGTTGTAACTCATATTACAGACAAAGGGCTCAATCTCCCCAAAATATATGGAGCTCTTAGAAATTGATAAGAAAATTATTAATATCTTAAAGGAAAGTATTATCACAACTCCCACAGAACCAACTTCCAACCTAATTACTTCCTTTTTGTTGTTGTTTTTCCTTAGCTGGGGGTACCTTGAGGGCAGAAACTCTATTTTTTTTGCCTTGTACAGGACCTGGCACATCTTTGTCACGCCATTAGTTTTTTTTTGCTAATTTAAGAAGTTTCATATGTTATATATTGCATTTGCAACCATTTTGCCAGATACTGTCTCCCCAAATAAGATTGGCCCAAATAATGCTCTACAAGGGGAAACCTCATATTTTAATTTTTCCAGCAGGGAAGTGTCCATTTACCTTTACTTTGTGTTTCTGATCTGTGCCTTATCCATGATCAAAGGCAGTACACTTCATTCCCAGGTTTATCAATTCAGAAAATAAATAATAGGCAATGATAAAAACTATCATTTATTGACTGCCTAGTGTTTTACACACATTATCACATTCAATCCTTGGAACAATTTTAGTATTGTCATCAACCTTTTATACATGAGAAAATCATGATTTAGAGATTTAAGTAGTTCTTTAGCTGGTGGTGTTACTCCCTAAGCTTAATAAGCAGCTAAGCTGCTATCAGAACCGAGGTTTCTCCCACTACAGAAACCAGAGAGCTGAAACATTTTGCTCTTTTGCAGAAAAAGCCTCTGAGGCCCTTTGTCAGAGGTTCATGGGAGGCTCTGCTTTTTCTTTTTCTTTCTTGTTTTTTTAAAAAATATTTATTTATTTGGTTGCTCTGGGTCTTAGTTGCAGCAGGTGGGCTCTTTAGTTGCGGCTCATGGGCTCCTGAGTTGCAGCACGTGGGCTCCTTAGTTGGGGCATTCGAACATTTAGTTGCAGCATGTGGGATCTAGTTCCCTGACCAGGGATCGAACCTGGGCTCCCTGCATTGGAAGCTTGGAGTCTTAACCACTGTGCCACCAGGGAAGTCCCGGAGGCTCTGCTTTAGAAGGGCAGATCCAACTAGCATCCCACAATGACTTGTGCCCTCTGTATTCAAGTTCACTCCATTTTCACCTCTCAACTCAAATAAGGAGACGATTTTCTTTCCTCCCAAAACCACCTCTTTGTTCCCCAAAATATATAGAGAAATAGACCCACAGACATAGAAAACAAACTTATAGTTACCAAAGGGGAAGGGGAGGGAAGGATAAATTAGGAGTTTGGGATTAAAATATACACACTGCTATATATAAAAGAGTTAACCAACAAGAACCTATTGTATAGCACAGGGAACAATACTCAATATCTTGTAATAACTTATAATGGAAAAGAATCTAAAAAGAGAATAGATACATATATGTATATATGTATAACTGAATCACTTTGCTGTACACCTGAAACTAACACAACATCATAAGTCAACTATATTTCAATGAAAGTTTCTTTAAAAACCCACAGAATATATATATATTAACACATTCATATGAGGTGATCCTGATTATTCCCACATCTTGTATCTCAACTTTCCGCCTCTGCCCCTCCATTTCTGAGGGATGCTACAGGCACGTGTTTGCTAGTCGTGGCTCTCCACGTCATCTCCAAATGGAGATAAGGTCAAGGACTCCTATCATTTGAAAAAGACTTTGATTGATTCTGACCCTTCTCTCTGATCTCCCCAACTTGAGAATCATTGCTTTATCACTTATGCGTATCTATAAAGGACCGTTTTTCCTCATTTGTAAAGTTTATTTTTTAAAAATTTATTTATTTATTTTTGGCTGTGTTGGGTCTTCGTTGCTGCGCGTGGGCTTTCTCTCTAGTTGCCGCGAGCGGGGGCTACTCTTCGTTGCGGTGCACGGGCTTCTCACTGTGGTGGCTTCTCTTGTTGTGGAGCTCAGGCTCTAGGTGTGCAGGCTTCAGTAGTGGTGGTGTGTGGGCTCAGGAGCTGTGGCTCGCGGGCTCTAGAGCGCAGGCTCGGTAGATGTGGCGCATGGGCTTAGTTGCTCTGTGGCATGTGGGATCTTCCCGGACCAGGGATCGAACCCACGTCCCCTGCATCGGCAGGCGGATTCTTAACCACTGCGCTACCAGGGAAGTCCCTCATTTTAAAAGTTTTGAGCAGCTGATTATGCTCCCAAACTCAAGTGTTAGGATCATTAGGGGTGGAGGTTAAGAAGTACAGAGCCTGCGGGCATCCTACCCTAGAGACTCAGACTCCACCGGGTGGAGCCAAGGAATCTGCATTTTAACAGGCTCCCTGGGTCACTCTGCCACAGGACAGGGAAGCACTGGTTGGAAGATTAAGTCAGTCCAGCTTTTCCAATTTCCGCCCTGGCTGGGTAGATCTAGAGTCAGGAGGCAGCCGTAGGGTCAAGGTTGTCATGAACATTGTCATCATAATCATCACCCTTGAAAACCATCTGTAGAGTGCCTATTACCTACGAAAGGCAATTACCAACCTCAAAAAGTAGAAGCAAAGCAAAGGGCTCTAGGATAGAAAGGCTGTGGGAACTGGAATTCGAAGAATGAATCTGGGTTCACCTGGAGGTTGGTTAAGAAGAGGTGCAGTAAGTCAGTAAAATACATCTGATGCAAAGATTTTCTACATAATGGAGTCTAGCAAACTGAGGAAGCCACTGATATTGTAAAACCAGCTGATCTTTGTGTGTTTGTCAGACACAGGCTGAATTAAGACCATGATTACATCCTGGCCTGTCAACGCATACATCTGAAGAAGAGAACCGGGTTTTAAGTTTATTGACCAATTTATGGCAAACCATGATAAGGCTTGGGAGCAATGCATTGGGAAAAGCTTGGAGGGTACTAGGACCGCGGCTGGTTAATAAGAGAATGGACTCCCTTCCTTCAGGCCGGGTAGCCAAAACTATTCATCTCGTGTACAGTGGGGAACTCTTGGCCACAGAAAACTGGCGAGGAAAACTGGCAAGAAGGTTCCAGGAGGCAATTAAAATTGTCAATTGTATTAAGCATAGGTCACTGAAGTCTCAATCTTTTCAAATTTGTGACGTGTAGGGCAGTGACTACTGCTTCATACTGAAGTTCCACTCCTGTCTTTTCAAGATAGGAGAAGAATTAAGTCTTTCTAGAAGAAAATTCTATCTTCATGGACATCATATGCATGATTGGGTGAGGATCTGCAAATTAGCATATCTTTAGATAAGTTTTGCTCATTTGAAAGCCTAATTTATCCTTGAAGGACAAGCTTATTTCTGTATTCCCAAGCAAGATAAAGTGACCTTGTGGATTATAAACCGGTAGCCTGGCTCCCCTGGGTCCCTTGGTCCTCTGGGTGGGAAACATCTCCTTGTCTGCAGCTATGTGGGAGGAGAAATTCATGGTTTACCAGGTTTGCCTGGAGACAGGGTCAGGGTCTGTCGTACTCAATAAGTATTTCTTGAATAAATGAACCTGGTTATAAACTCACCTGAAATACTTGCTGAAAGTATTTTGCAGGGATGAAGAAACACCTGACAGGGTTGATAAAAAGGATTTTATAAGCATGATCCAGTGACAGCAGTTAGGGCCCAAGAAATCCCTTCTCTATTCCTTTTTGGATAACATCTCGGATTATGTCTTCACAAATTTATAATGGGTCCTAATGATTCCTTCAGATGGCTTCTTGAATCGAACATTTTGGAATAAAAGTTAGCCATACCTATCAAATGGGGCAATTACATACCATTTTCCATTCCCATGTAAACATACAAAAGCTGCAATTCTTCGTGCTGGAAAAAAAAAGTTCAAAAAACAGAATTTGTTTTACTAATGTAGAACTTTGTCTTAATCTTTTTTTTTTTAAATCGAAGTATATATAGTTGTTAATTTACAATGTTCCATTTATCTTTTTTTTTTACAATGTTGTTCTTCATCTTAACTTAAAAATGAACATCATTAAACCGAACATCACTTTGCTACTAAACTGATCATAAGTTGTGCTGTTCTTACTGAGGAATTTATTTTCAGGTTTGAATCTTTGTTAATGAAATTAAGTTTACTGTTACTTGTATTACTGTTAATGAAATTAAGTTCACTTGTTATTTTTAATCTTTTTGAAATTTAACATTATTTAAGGCAACAATTTTATCAGCAGTATTAATGAACAAAATTCATTTACATTGTTTACCTTCTATCTATGGCAACATATATATATATATATATCTCACTTTATATCTATAGAGATATACAGATATATGGATATACACTTAATTTGCAGTAGTGCTATATGGTTTTCCTTCCAAATAATGGAATTTAAAAGTTGAATCAATTAAAAGAAAAATATTAAGTAGTAATTAGCATAATGGGTTAGAATCATGAAGAGGATAACAGAAGGACTGGATTTAGGGGAAACACTGAGTGCAGAGCCAGTGCGGAGTGGAGACCAGGCTGGCCAACAGGATGAGCTGCCTCTCCTAGGATCACAGGTGCCATGCTATGGAGTTTACACTTTATCCTAAGAGCTATGGGAGCCACTGAAGACTTGTAAGTGTCATGACGAGATTTGCTCTTCTACAAAATCATTATGGTGTAGAGAGAGGATTAGAAGTGACAAAAGGAGCGCCAGCGAGGTCAGTTAGGAGCCGACTGCAAAAATCCAGGAGAGGGATGATGGTGGTCTGACTCTTGGTGTTGCCAGCAAGACAAAAAGAGTAAAGAGCTATTATGGCATGACTTGGTCGTTGAGGTAGAAGAACCTCTGGTTCTTGGCTTAGACAACTGGGTCAATGGCGGGAGGGAGGGCCCATCACAGAGACGGGGGAAGACAGAAGGAGAAGTGGGTTTTAAGAGGATTATGATGAGCTGCTTAGATATGTATTGGACGTGACTTGTATGCAAATGAAGAGGAAATATTCAGTAGGAATTGATGCCTGAGCCAGAAGCTCATGTGAGTGATTTGGATGGGAGTTACCAGCACTTAACCTTTCTTTTGAAATGGATAAAATCCTACCTGTGTGAGTTTGCTAGGGCTGCCAGAACGAAGTACCACGGACTGAGTGGCTTCAACAACAGAAACTTATTTCCTGATAGTTCTGGGGGTTAGAAGTCCAAGATCAAGGTGTCAGCAGGCTTGGTCTCCTCTGAGGGCTTCTCGCCTGAGCTTGTAGATGGCCATCTTCCCTCTGTGTCTTCACATGGTCTTCCCTCTGCGTGTGCGTGCGTGCGTGTGTGCGTGCGTGCGTGCATGCGTGCGTGCGTGCGTGCGTGCGCCTGTGTCCTAATCTCCTCTTCTGATAAAGACCTCAGTCATTTTGGATTAGGGCCCGCCCTAAGACCATAATTCACCTTAATTACCTCTGTAATGACGCTTTCTCCACATAGTCACATTCTGAGGTATAAGGAGTTAGAAAGTCAACATTGTAGTTTGGGAGAATGCAATGCAGCCTATATATCACATCCTAACTTGTTAAATCAGAAAGAAAAGCTGTTGGCTAATGAAACCAGTAAGTTCAAGAGGATGAAGGATGATTCTGAATAAAGGGATTCAAATCTTGACTCCAGGGTGTGTCTTCATTTCTCTCACTCAGCTCTACGCGATGTCACCTGTATTTTCCCTCATGGTACCAGTGATGGCCATTTCAGGACCACAACCTCTGTACAGGAACCAAGCCCTGTGAAGAAAGGAACTTTTTCCTGATAATCCCAACAGAATACTTGAAGATGATCTTAAGTGACCTATCTTAAATCACTCACCCACCTCAAACAAATCGTTGGTGTATGGAAAAGTAACTCCGGGCAAGGTCCAAGTTTGAGTCTCTAGACTTGCCCTGCCCACCTGTCAATCCCACATAATCCTCACAAATCGGGAATAATGGAAGACTGTTTCCTTATAGAGTCGTTAAACAGGCAGTAACAACTGTAACAAACCATGTCCACTACAATGACTAAAGCCACAGGAGTGGATGCGGCAGCCCATGAAGAATGTGTGGGAGAGGGGCTTCCCTGGTGGCGCAGTGGTTGAGAGTCTGCCTGCCGATGCAGGGGACACGGGCTCGAGCCCTGGTCCAGGAAGATCCCACATGCCGCGGAGCAACTAAGCCCGTGCACCACAACTACTGAGCCTGCGCTCTAGAGCCCGCGAGCCACAACTACTACAGCCTGTGCGCCTAGAGCCCGTGCACCGCAACAAGAGAAGCCACCGCAAATGAGAAGCCTGCACCACAACAAAGAACAGCCCCCGCTGGCGGTAGCTAGAGAAGGCCCGCGTGCAGCAACGAAGACCCAACGCAGCCAAAACATAAATTTAAAAAAAAAGAAGGTGTGGGAGGAATGGAAGAGGGCTGAGGTTAGGAACCCGAGGGAAAAACACAATATTCAAAGGATGAGATGCGAAATAAACAGACATCCTTTAGGAAAATGCAGAAGATAAAGGAAGAAAGGCAGGACAGAGTGTTATCACAGATGCCAACAGAAGAGACAGTTTTAACAAAGAAACCATGATTTGTGAAACCTAGGAGAAAAAAAATTAGTATATTTAATCACAAAGAGCTCAGACACATAAATTTTTTAAAAAGAACACAAATAGAAAAATGAGCAAAATATCAGAGCAGGCAGTTCACACACACACACAAAGATTAAATTAAAATGATATGTGACTAGCTATTCATTTATCAAGGAAAACAAATTGAAACACTTTTGAGATATCGTTTTGGGCTTTTAAGATTGGCAAAATAAAAAGACTTGAAAACAAATTGAAACACTTTTGAGATAGTCTTCGTTGCTGCGCGTGGGCTTTCTCTCTAGTTGCCGCGAGCGGGGGCTACTCTTCGTTGCGGTGCACGGGCTTCTCACTGTGGTGGCTTCTCTTGTTGTGGAGCTCAGGCTCTAGGTGTGCAGGCTTCAGTAGTGGTGGTGTGTGGGCTCAGGAGCTGTGGCTCGCGGGCTCTAGAGCGCAGGCTCGGTAGATGTGGCGCATGGGCTTAGTTGCTCTGTGGCATGTGGGATCTTCCCGGACCAGGGATCGAACCCACGTCCCCTGCATCGGCAGGCGGATTCTTAACCACTGCGCTACCAGGGAAGTCCCTCATTTTAAAAGTTTTGAGCAGCTGATTATGCTCCCAAACTCAAGTGTTAGGATCATTAGGGGTGGAGGTTAAGAAGTACAGAGCCTGCGGGCATCCTACCCTAGAGACTCAGACTCCACCGGGTGGAGCCAAGGAATCTGCATTTTAACAGGCTCCCTGGGTCACTCTGCCACAGGACAGGGAAGCACTGGTTGGAAGATTAAGTCAGTCCAGCTTTTCCAATTTCCGCCCTGGCTGGGTAGATCTAGAGTCAGGAGGCAGCCGTAGGGTCAAGGTTGTCATGAACATTGTCATCATAATCATCACCCTTGAAAACCATCTGTAGAGTGCCTATTACCTACGAAAGGCAATTACCAACCTCAAAAAGTAGAAGCAAAGCAAAGGGCTCTAGGATAGAAAGGCTGTGGGAACTGGAATTCGAAGAATGAATCTGGGTTCACCTGGAGGTTGGTTAAGAAGAGGTGCAGTAAGTCAGTAAAATACATCTGATGCAAAGATTTTCTACATAATGGAGTCTAGCAAACTGAGGAAGCCACTGATATTGTAAAACCAGCTGATCTTTGTGTGTTTGTCAGACACAGGCTGAATTAAGACCATGATTACATCCTGGCCTGTCAACGCATACATCTGAAGAAGAGAACCGGGTTTTAAGTTTATTGACCAATTTATGGCAAACCATGATAAGGCTTGGGAGCAATGCATTGGGAAAAGCTTGGAGGGTACTAGGACCGCGGCTGGTTAATAAGAGAATGGACTCCCTTCCTTCAGGCCGGGTAGCCAAAACTATTCATCTCGTGTACAGTGGGGAACTCTTGGCCACAGAAAACTGGCGAGGAAAACTGGCAAGAAGGTTCCAGGAGGCAATTAAAATTGTCAATTGTATTAAGCATAGGTCACTGAAGTCTCAATCTTTTCAAATTTGTGACGTGTAGGGCAGTGACTACTGCTTCATACTGAAGTTCCACTCCTGTCTTTTCAAGATAGGAGAAGAATTAAGTCTTTCTAGAAGAAAATTCTATCTTCATGGACATCATATGCATGATTGGGTGAGGATCTGCAAATTAGCATATCTTTAGATAAGTTTTGCTCATTTGAAAGCCTAATTTATCCTTGAAGGACAAGCTTATTTCTGTATTCCCAAGCAAGATAAAGTGACCTTGTGGATTATAAACCGGTAGCCTGGCTCCCCTGGGTCCCTTGGTCCTCTGGGTGGGAAACATCTCCTTGTCTGCAGCTATGTGGGAGGAGAAATTCATGGTTTACCAGGTTTGCCTGGAGACAGGGTCAGGGTCTGTCGTACTCAATAAGTATTTCTTGAATAAATGAACCTGGTTATAAACTCACCTGAAATACTTGCTGAAAGTATTTTGCAGGGATGAAGAAACACCTGACAGGGTTGATAAAAAGGATTTTATAAGCATGATCCAGTGACAGCAGTTAGGGCCCAAGAAATCCCTTCTCTATTCCTTTTTGGATAACATCTCGGATTATGTCTTCACAAATTTATAATGGGTCCTAATGATTCCTTCAGATGGCTTCTTGAATCGAACATTTTGGAATAAAAGTTAGCCATACCTATCAAATGGGGCAATTACATACCATTTTCCATTCCCATGTAAACATACAAAAGCTGCAATTCTTCGTGCTGGAAAAAAAAAGTTCAAAAAACAGAATTTGTTTTACTAATGTAGAACTTTGTCTTAATCTTTTTTTTTTTAAATCGAAGTATATATAGTTGTTAATTTACAATGTTCCATTTATCTTTTTTTTTTACAATGTTGTTCTTCATCTTAACTTAAAAATGAACATCATTAAACCGAACATCACTTTGCTACTAAACTGATCATAAGTTGTGCTGTTCTTACTGAGGAATTTATTTTCAGGTTTGAATCTTTGTTAATGAAATTAAGTTTACTGTTACTTGTATTACTGTTAATGAAATTAAGTTCACTTGTTATTTTTAATCTTTTTGAAATTTAACATTATTTAAGGCAACAATTTTATCAGCAGTATTAATGAACAAAATTCATTTACATTGTTTACCTTCTATCTATGGCAACATATATATATATATATATCTCACTTTATATCTATAGAGATATACAGATATATGGATATACACTTAATTTGCAGTAGTGCTATATGGTTTTCCTTCCAAATAATGGAATTTAAAAGTTGAATCAATTAAAAGAAAAATATTAAGTAGTAATTAGCATAATGGGTTAGAATCATGAAGAGGATAACAGAAGGACTGGATTTAGGGGAAACACTGAGTGCAGAGCCAGTGCGGAGTGGAGACCAGGCTGGCCAACAGGATGAGCTGCCTCTCCTAGGATCACAGGTGCCATGCTATGGAGTTTACACTTTATCCTAAGAGCTATGGGAGCCACTGAAGACTTGTAAGTGTCATGACGAGATTTGCTCTTCTACAAAATCATTATGGTGTAGAGAGAGGATTAGAAGTGACAAAAGGAGCGCCAGCGAGGTCAGTTAGGAGCCGACTGCAAAAATCCAGGAGAGGGATGATGGTGGTCTGACTCTTGGTGTTGCCAGCAAGACAAAAAGAGTAAAGAGCTATTATGGCATGACTTGGTCGTTGAGGTAGAAGAACCTCTGGTTCTTGGCTTAGACAACTGGGTCAATGGCGGGAGGGAGGGCCCATCACAGAGACGGGGGAAGACAGAAGGAGAAGTGGGTTTTAAGAGGATTATGATGAGCTGCTTAGATATGTATTGGACGTGACTTGTATGCAAATGAAGAGGAAATATTCAGTAGGAATTGATGCCTGAGCCAGAAGCTCATGTGAGTGATTTGGATGGGAGTTACCAGCACTTAACCTTTCTTTTGAAATGGATAAAATCCTACCTGTGTGAGTTTGCTAGGGCTGCCAGAACGAAGTACCACGGACTGAGTGGCTTCAACAACAGAAACTTATTTCCTGATAGTTCTGGGGGTTAGAAGTCCAAGATCAAGGTGTCAGCAGGCTTGGTCTCCTCTGAGGGCTTCTCGCCTGAGCTTGTAGATGGCCATCTTCCCTCTGTGTCTTCACATGGTCTTCCCTCTGCGTGTGCGTGCGTGCGTGTGTGCGTGCGTGCGTGCATGCGTGCGTGCGTGCGTGCGTGCGCCTGTGTCCTAATCTCCTCTTCTGATAAAGACCTCAGTCATTTTGGATTAGGGCCCGCCCTAAGACCATAATTCACCTTAATTACCTCTGTAATGACGCTTTCTCCACATAGTCACATTCTGAGGTATAAGGAGTTAGAAAGTCAACATTGTAGTTTGGGAGAATGCAATGCAGCCTATATATCACATCCTAACTTGTTAAATCAGAAAGAAAAGCTGTTGGCTAATGAAACCAGTAAGTTCAAGAGGATGAAGGATGATTCTGAATAAAGGGATTCAAATCTTGACTCCAGGGTGTGTCTTCATTTCTCTCACTCAGCTCTACGCGATGTCACCTGTATTTTCCCTCATGGTACCAGTGATGGCCATTTCAGGACCACAACCTCTGTACAGGAACCAAGCCCTGTGAAGAAAGGAACTTTTTCCTGATAATCCCAACAGAATACTTGAAGATGATCTTAAGTGACCTATCTTAAATCACTCACCCACCTCAAACAAATCGTTGGTGTATGGAAAAGTAACTCCGGGCAAGGTCCAAGTTTGAGTCTCTAGACTTGCCCTGCCCACCTGTCAATCCCACATAATCCTCACAAATCGGGAATAATGGAAGACTGTTTCCTTATAGAGTCGTTAAACAGGCAGTAACAACTGTAACAAACCATGTCCACTACAATGACTAAAGCCACAGGAGTGGATGTGGCAGCCCATGAAGAATGTGTGGGAGAGGGGCTTCCCTGGTGGCGCAGTGGTTGAGAGTCTGCCTGCCGATGCAGGGGACACGGGCTCGAGCCCTGGTCCAGGAAGATCCCACATGCCGCGGAGCAACTAAGCCCGTGCACCACAACTACTGAGCCTGCGCTCTAGAGCCCGCGAGCCACAACTACTACAGCCTGTGCGCCTAGAGCCCGTGCACCGCAACAAGAGAAGCCACCGCAAATGAGAAGCCTGCACCACAACAAAGAACAGCCCCCGCTGGCGGTAGCTAGAGAAGGCCCGCGTGCAGCAACGAAGACCCAACGCAGCCAAAACATAAATTTAAAAAAAAAGAAGGTGTGGGAGGAATGGAAGAGGGCTGAGGTTAGGAACCCGAGGGAAAAACACAATATTCAAAGGATGAGATGCGAAATAAACAGACATCCTTTAGGAAAATGCAGAAGATAAAGGAAGAAAGGCAGGACAGAGTGTTATCACAGATGCCAACAGAAGAGACAGTTTTAACAAAGAAACCATGATTTGTGAAACCTAGGAGAAAAAAAATTAGTATATTTAATCACAAAGAGCTCAGACACATAAATTTTTTAAAAAGAACACAAATAGAAAAATGAGCAAAATATCAGAGCAGGCAGTTCACACACACACACAAAGATTAAATTAAAATGATATGTGACTAGCTATTCATTTATCAAGGAAAACAAATTGAAACACTTTTGAGATATCGTTTTGGGCTTTTAAGATTGGCAAAATAAAAAGACTTGAAAACAAATTGAAACACTTTTGAGATACCGTTTTGGGCTTTCAAGATTGGCAAAATAAAAAGATTTGAAGACATCCAGCATTAGCAAAGAGGAAGGTAAATAAGCATCCACGATGAATTGCTGGTGGTTCAAAGTGGGGCATCTTCTGGCAGAGCAATTTGTCAGAATTAAACATTTAAAGGTACATACTCTTTGCAAAATCAGCTACGAAGTTACTATCATAAGTAAATTAAGCCATGTTTTTTTTTTTTTTAGAAAGGAAATAATCCAGAGATCATCTAAAATACGTTAAACTCAAAATATTGCTAACAGTTGTGGAGGGGCACCAACAAATTAGAACGGACACAGGCTATAAACCACCCACGCACAACCATACTGGTGGGTCTCCACTGAACACCCCATGAAGGGGAACACCAGGAGGACAAAATGAGGTAGACACGTGGACATATGGGCTGCTTTGGAAAGTCCTCCAAAACATATTAATGAAAGTAGAAGGTGCAGAGCCATGTGAATAGCATGGATTCAGGTTTTAAAGACATATAGCTGTGCAGATAAGTAACTGAAAACATTTTCTGGAGGAAAGCATAAGAAACTGATAGCAAGTGGTTGCCTTTGGTAAGATGGACCATGTAAAAAGAGGGGGTAGGAGGTTGTAGGGGTGAGATTTCCAATTTCCGTTTTACATCGTTTAATGCTTTTTAACTTTTTAATTTATTCAAGTGACAAATGATAATTGAGCAGGCCCCAATGTCAGGCACTGAACTAGGCACTCGGGAAATACTAGAGGAGGGAAATAGAGCTGAGGGCTTCCAGCCTGTGCTCCTCAGCTAGACTGCCTGGCTGTGAATCGGCTTTGAATCCTGGCTGCACACTTAGAAGTTGGGAGACCACAGTTAAATGACTTAACCTCTCTCTCTGTTGCTTCATCTGTATAATGCGGACTAACAGTTCTTATTTCACAGAATTGCTATAAGAAGTAAATGAGATAACACATGTAAGGTGCTTAGCACGATGCCAGGCATTTAGTACCTGTTCCTTAATTGTAAGCGCTCAAAGAAAAGTGAGCCACAAAAGACACAGTCCCCGGGCTCAGAGAACACTCGGTATAGTGGGTGGCTGAACTGCAGAGGAGGAGTTGGTTATTGGAAACGAGGGTCCAGAGAGTTGGATGGACTATCCAAGCAGATGCTGGAGCCATCCAGCAAGATAGCAGGGCTTGAGGGCCTTCTTGCCCTGAGGTGGGAGGAGCTGGGGGAAACGTAGCCTCAGGACACCATGGGAAGATCCCAGCAGAGCCAGGATGCATTCAATGCAGGGAGACGTCCTACAAGAGTTGAAGACACTCTGGGAGCTGGGTCTGGAGTACAAGGAAGGGTCTGAGAAGTTAGCTGAGGAGGCTCAAGAATGGGGCTAGGCCTTCCCTGGTGGCGCAGTGGTTGAGAGTCTGCCTGCCAATGCAGGGGACACAGGTTCGAGCCCTGGTCTGGGAAGATCCCACATGCCGCGGAGCGGCTGGGCCCGTGAGCCACAACTACTGAGCCTGCGCGTCTGGAGCCTGTGCTCCGCAACAAGAGAGGCCGCGATAGTGAGAGGCCCGCGCACCGCGATGAAGAGTGGCCCCCGCTTGCCACAACTAGAGAAAGCCCTCGCACAGAAACGAAGACCCAACACAGCCAAAAAAATAAAGATATACATAAATAAATTAAAAAAAAAAAGAATATTGTATTTAAAAAAAAAGAATGGGGCTAATCAGCTAGAACCGGAGGCCCGGAAGCATTCCAGAGGATTGGGGAGGGGAGAGTGAGGCCACAGGAAGAGGTGTAAAGTTCAAGCAGGGGAGTGATGTATTAATAACTTTGTTCAAAGGAATTGTTGGATCACCACTGTTTAGGGCTGTTAATTTTGTCTTTTATTTTTCTGGATTAAGTACCTGGAACTTCTGTGGTATCCTCAGAGGCTTCAGCCTACAAGAATCCTAAGGATGCATCCTTTTTGCTACACGTCCTGTGCCTAATGTTGGCAGTAGGAAGAAGGCCATGAGCCTTGGGGGTCAGCTGGCTTGTGGCCCAGTGGTCCCTGGGCTATGCCCTTGCTCTGAGCCTCCCTGGGTTTGATTTTTGCCCCTGTATTTGCAGCTCATTCCAGGCTTCCCTGACTCCCAGGTGGCTGAGTAGGGGAACCGGCAGGGGCTACTAGGCCAATGTCAACATGAAGGGCTTACAAGGGAACCGTATTCTTTGAACAGAAGACAAATGCTGGACTTCCCTTGTGGCACAGTGGTTAAGAATCCGCCTGCCAATGCAAGGGACACGGGTTTGATCCCTGGTCCGGGAAGCTCCCTTATGCCGCGGAGCAACTAAGCCCGTGCACTACAACTAGTGAGCCTGCACTCTGGAGCCCGCGAGCCACAACTACTGAACCCATGTGCCACAACTACTGAACCCATGTGCCACAACTACTGAA
>NC_041225.1:11806680-11811624 GCF_002837175.3 Physeter macrocephalus | reverse complement strand
ATGTGGGATCTTCCCGGACCGGGGCACGAACCCGTGTCCCCTACATCGGCAGGCGGACTCTCAACCACTGCGCCACCAGGGAAGCCCCACCAACTGCTTTTTAAATTTAATTTTTTAAAAAATGGGGATTTAAAATAGTATTTTAACTTTGAATTAAAAACTCAGATTATAACCAATGATAGTTTTAAGCTTATCTAATTAATATGTGATTTAAAAATAGATAGAAAAGAGTATAACTTCCAAACCCCTAGAGGGGGTGTCCACCTCACAGATCCCTATCTGGATAAATGCTGTAACAAAGGCAAGGAGACGCTAGGTGGCTCCATGATTTTTAAATAAAATTAAAGTCCGCAAAAGATAATGAATGCATAGTCAAGGAACAAAATATCTCTACTGGGCTGAACCTTTAACCCAAACAAGAAACAATAATCTTCAATCATGGTCGCTCACTCAGAATAATTTGGAGTATAGGGTTAAGAGTTAAACTAAAAAAAAAAAAAAAAAAAAAACAAAACTTCAAGACTGCAAAGTATATATGGGTAAGCAATTTGCTAAAAAAATAAGGGAAGGCATTATATTATATTCTTAAGGACATCAATTACTAAGGGGGAGATGGTTTCAAATTCTTCCTAATTTACTGCCATCTAGTTTGCCAGCTCTTCTTGTGGATTTTCTCTTTTTAGTTTAAATTTACGAAAAAATTTTAAATTGGGGCATTATAACTTATTAAAAATTGTTTTTCAATTTCCTTCCTTATAGCTGTCACACTTATTAACATCGCAAGAGAAATAGCAAAACAAAAAAGCTTCGTTTGGGCTATTTGGGAAGGAAAACAAAAGCACGGTGCTTATCTAAACTAGGAAACCTAACTCAAAATACAACTAAGGCAATAACTATTCCATTCTATATCATCTGCAAGGAGATTGAAGAAATTGCGTGACAAGAATTCCTTTCCGGTTACACAAAAGACGAGAAAAATACATCTGAAGTGTGATTTGCATTTTAGGAACCAAAATTTGCTCGTTAAATGTCTCTGGATTTCATTTTTTACGAAGTGAGGTAACAGAAGACGATCATTTTCCTGAAAGTATATAACTAACTTTGTCCTGAAAATAAATGCTGGGTGGTGGAGGGGAGGGGTTTCCGAATTATTAAATATTCTGAACTGTCAGTCTGCAATTGGCTAATAGAAAAAAAATCTTTTCCCCCCCCTCTCCCTTAAACGAGACTCTCAGACCGGTCACTTCTTAAGAACATATTTAGGAATCGTTTTAATTGTAAAAGAAACAGTTTTCTTATCGTTGTTCGGGGCCAGTAAGTAATGATCGCGTGGCACGTGGGGTCCACACCGTACTTCACTGGTTTTGTTTGTTTTTCCAGGCAGGAGCCGCATTTGAAAACTTCACAAAAGTAGAGGGCAAGTCTTCTACCGTAATTCGTGAAGACCGTTTTTGTAAATGAGCGCTTCTCGCACAGTTTAAATTACAGTTGGCTTTAAAATGCTAATTCCGAACCCCCTTATTTCAATGTCTTTGAAAACGTTCACCCTTCTGTTTTGAAAGACAACAAATCACACCAAAAGGCTGCGCAAACCTGACCTAAATGAACATGTTTCCCAAATGTGAACGAACCTATCGTTATGTTTAGAGACGTGGTTTGAGAAATTAAAAACCGATTTCAGTCCCCCCTTCAAAGAATTCCCCAGGAGAAGGGGACACACCAAGGGTGCTCTTTACTATCTTTCGTATACCCCAAAGACTTGTAAATCACGTCTATTATTTTCGACTGTGAGCCGATCGGTCGAGACCGGACGTGAATCCGGCAACTCGATGACAAAAGGTGTAGCTCCAGGTCGAAATACCAAAGGGGGCCAGGCAGGTGGCCTGAGCGGCCACCCAGAGTTAACTTACAGACTTTTTAGAAAACAGTAGTACCGTCTCGGTGATCTTCTCTTTGTTTTGATATTCGTTATTTTATTTCGTTATTGTCTGAGGACACGGTGGTTAGGAACAGGGAGCGGTGCGCTCGAATCCTGCAGGCGCCAGCCTCCCCCGGCTCCGCTGGCCCCCGGGGCTCCCCGGGCCCGGCGAGGAGGGGCTGCAGGGGCGGGGCGGGGCGGGGCGGGCGCGGCGGGCGGCGCGAGGTTTCCGCGCGCTCGGCCGGGGCGCGCGGGCAGGTGGGGCGTGGCGGGGGCGTGGAGAGCCGCGGCCCGCGGGCCGCCGCCCAGCCCCGGGACCTGCCCGGGAGGAGCCGCGCCGCCGACGGTTATAAGAAGCCGGCCTGTCGGCGCTCCGCGCGCACCCTCCCCCGCCCAGAACACCGGTCGCCCAGCCAGGGCCGAGGCGGGGCCGCAGCGTTGGCCCCCAAAGGGATGCTCTCGCCCGAGCGGCGAGATCAGCCCCGCTCGCCCCTCGTCGCCGCCGCCGCGCCGCACCCGCCGACGGTCGCCGACATGGCTCTCTACTGCGGCGACAACTTCGGCGTGTACTCGCAGCCCGGTCTGTCCCCGGCCGCCGCCGCCCCGGCCGCCCCCCCGGCCGCCCGGGCGCCCTACGGTCTGGCCGACTATGCCGCGTCGGGGAAGCTCCCTTATGCCGCGGAGCAACTGATCCTGTGCGCCACAACTACTGAGCCTGTGCTCTGGAGCGGCAAGCCACAACTACTGAGCCCGTGTGCCACAGCTATGGGAGCCCGTGCACCTAGAGCCCCTGCTCCACAACAAAAGAAGCCACCGCAATGAGAAGCCCACGCACCGCAATGAAGAGCGGCCCCCTCTCCCCACAACTAGACAAAGCCCGCGTGCAGCAACGAAAATCCAATGCAGCCAAAAATAAAGAAAAAAAAATGATCCAGCTCAAATACTGTTAAAAAAAAAAAAAGAAGACAAATGCTAAGTTGGTGGAAAACATGCTCTCCTAGGTGAAAGAGTTGCCTCAGTTTCCCACCAGCACTTACATTCAGTAAGTAGAGCCCTAAACGTTTGTTAAAGGAGCAAACAGACAGGACCTCTGGGTTCTGCTTCAATCTGCAAGTCGCAGCCTTTGAGGTAGGGACTGGGAGTGGACAGAGGCTCTTCAGTGTGTCCCTCACTAATGACACTACCAGCTCCAAAATGAGAGCCAATTAAGTGGTCAGAAGTTGGAAAAAGAAAGGAATGAGACAGTGGGCCCAGCTCCCGTTGGCGCAGTACCTTTTCTTCCATAATCCATCTCTCTTCACCAAAACAATGAGTGCACAGATTAATCTTACATATTTTAGCCTACGCGATAGAGTTATTCTCACCTCATTTTTCCAAACACTCTATTCTCCGATTACAATTTGAGTTTTCTTGCTTTCTTTTCTCACCTCTTCTGGTTCCTTTTTCATCTCCACTTGCACCCAGAGTTTGGTTTTTACCTTACTCTGATTTCTTGTTTTCATAAAGCCCAAACTGTCTTACATCTATTGAAGACAAAAAAGCAGATATTTTCTAAAATGTTCTTTCCATTACTCTAGTAAATGATTTTCAGAGTTGGACTTTTTCTGTACATCTGAGTAATGCTTCTATTCTTTTTTGCTATAGAAATTTTTCTCAGGTCCCAACGTTCCATTTTGTGTGTTTGGTTTGTGTGTGTGTGTGTGTGTGGTGTGTGTGTTTACTCATCTTTGAATGGGCTTATTTATATTGCAACATGGCATTTGTAAGTAGTCATTCCTTAATTCAACAGGTACGAATTTTTCAAAAATTGATATTTGTTTGTCCTCTGGTGGGCAAGGTCTTTCAAAAACTGAATTACATATAAGGATTCATCTTCAAAGGGCCTCTGATTTATGAGAAGAGGTAAGATAGGTATAATAACTATAGTGCAAGGTAGAAAGCCAGGTGGGAGACATGGGTAGAGTTCGTAATTTCTGCTTGTGGTCTTTTTCATAGATGATACAAAGTAAACCATGATGCTGAAATTGGGAAGGACTGACTCTGTTCACAGTTCAATGTTGTTCTAAGTCACAGCCATTAGGAATTAAGACCACTGAGGCTATTTCCAATTTATATTACCTTTTTCTTCCTCGGTAAATATGGAAAAATACTAGCAAACACTAATGTGACAAGGTTTCTATGATGCTATCAATCAATGAGTGTAAGGAATTTTACATTCTGTTACAGTGCTTGTTACAAAATGACTACATTCCATCATAAATCATTGTTGTTGCTCAAAGAAGCCTCAAGAATATTACCAAACGTCAGTGGAAAATAAACGGGGTGTTTTCTTTGGGTTGAATAATTTCTCAAAATGTTTTATTTTCCAGTGATGAAAACATGTAACAGTGTACCATTGTTTTACACTGGCATAGATACATTAATCAATTGCCTCGATTATATTCTTTTGTGAAAAGGCAATTTGACAAAACGTTATTACAGGAAACTTAAATTTTAAGCATAGTTTTTTTTTTTTTTAATTTTATTTATTTATTTTTGGCTGTTTTGGGTCTTCGTTGCTGCGCGCGGGCTTTGTCTAGTAGCGGCCAGCGGGGGCTACTCTTCATTGCAGTGCGCAGGCTTCTCATTGCGGCGGCTTCTCTTGTTGCGGAGCACGGGCTGTAGGCGCGCAGGCTTCAGTAGTTGTGGCGTGCAGGCTCAGTAGTTGTGGTTCGCGGGTTCTGGAGCGCAGGCTCAGTATTTGTGGCGCACGGGCTTAGTTGCTCCGCAGCATGTGGGATCTTCCCGGAACGGGGCTCGAACCGTGTCCCCTGCATTGGCAGGCGGATTCTTAACCACTGCGCCACCAGGGAAGTCCCTAAGCATAGTTTTTATCTTTTTTTTCTCCTAAGTGCACCAAGTGCTTTTTTTTTTTTTTTTTTTTTTTTTTTTTTTTTTTGCGGTACGCGGGCCTCTCACTGCTGTGGCCTCTCCCGTTGCGGAGCACAGGCTCCGGACGCGCAGGCTCAGCGGCCATGGCTCACGGG
>NC_041225.1:11798736-11803975 GCF_002837175.3 Physeter macrocephalus | reverse complement strand
GGGGGGGGGCGGGGAGAGCCGCGGCCCGCGGGCCGCCGCCCAGCCCCGGGACCTGCCCGGGAGGAGCCGCGCCGCCGACGGTTATAAGAAGCCGGCCTGTCGGCGCTCCGCGCGCACCCTCCCCCGCCCAGAACACCGGTCGCCCAGCCAGGGCCGAGGCGGGGCCGCAGCGTTGGCCCCCAAAGGGATGCTCTCGCCCGAGCGGCGAGATCAGCCCCGCTCGCCCCTCGTCGCCGCCGCCGCGCCGCACCCGCCGACGGTCGCCGACATGGCTCTCTACTGCGGCGACAACTTCGGCGTGTACTCGCAGCCCGGTCTGTCCCCGGCCGCCGCCGCCCCGGCCGCCCCCCCGGCCGCCCGGGCGCCCTACGGTCTGGCCGACTATGCCGCGCCGCCGGCCGCAGCCGCCAACCCCTACCTGTGGCTCAACGGGCCGGCCGTGGGCGGTCCCCCTGCCGCCGCCGCCGCGTACCTGGGCGCCCCGCCGCCGCCGCCGCCGCCGCCGCCGCCCCCCGGGGGCGCGCCCGGGCCCTTCCTGCAGCCGCCGACCGCCGCCGGCACCTTCGCCTGCGCGCAGCGGCCCTTCGCGCAGCCCGCGGCCGCAGCGCCCGCCTCGCCCGCCGGGCCCGCGGCGCCCGGGGAGCTGAGCTGGCTGTCCATGGCCAGCCGCGAGGACCTGATGAAGATGGTGCGGCCGCCCTACTCGTACTCGGCGCTCATCGCCATGGCCATCCAGAGCGCGCCCGAGCGCAAGCTCACGCTCAGCCATATCTACCAGTTCGTGGCCGACAGCTTCCCCTTCTACCAGCGCAGCAAGGCCGGCTGGCAGAACTCCATCCGCCACAACCTGTCGCTCAACGACTGCTTCAAGAAGGTGCCCCGCGACGAGGACGACCCAGGTGAGGGCGGAGGGGTGCTTCCCGGCCGGTCCCTTACCCCTGCCCCCCCCACCCCCCCCCACACACGCAGCTCACACACACACGCAGAGACTGGCCAGTTAGGGTTAAAGGTAAGGAACCTGAATCCTCAAGCAGAGAGTCGCCCCTGGGTGATGTTCATCAGGCCGTTGGAAGGGCCGGTCGAGTTGCAGGGAGCTGGATTAGGAGTAAGAATACGGGTGGGCTCTCAGATAAGGGATGGCTGTAAAGATTCAGATGAGCTGAGAATCCCATCACATTTCACGAGAGAGGTGGGGAGAGACCGGGAGCTGGAACACGCTGTCCGTAGATGGACTTCCTCCTGCCTCGGGTTCCAGAGAGACTCGCTGTGCCCTTCGTGGGACACGTACTGTCCCTACCTTAAGAGATGATTCGAGGATGGTGGCACGGGCATCGCGAGACGGGGGTTGAGGGATCAGGGAGCTTGAGCTGGGTCCTGCAGATTATGGTTTGGGAACCTTATGTATTTAGAAATGTAAAAATGAAAACCCCAAGTTTGCTTCGTTCGGATCGAACCCCGGGGGTGAGGAGGGCTGGGTTACCGTGGCGTGGTAGTGGTTTCCCTCTTACCTGAGGAGGGAGGTGGAGAAAAGCTCAAAAATGAGAGAAACAGAATCTTACCTGAGGTTTTCAGAAGGAGCCCAGGACTAGGGGTGTGAGGGGAGAGTCGTGACAGGAAAAAGGGAAGAGAAAACTGTTTCAGTTGCCCTCTACAGAGATCCAGGATTTTGGGTAAATTATGTGAATGCGCTGGAGTATTTGTACCTGAAGTCATTCTAGAGCAGTGCTTTCCAATTGAAATACAGTACAACCCACACGTGGTTGTGAATTGTCTTGTAGCCACGTGAAAAAAGTGAAAAGAAGCCGGTGAAAATGTTTTTTAATTTTTAAAGTAAGCTGAAATATCGTTTCAACATATAACAAATATAAAAAATTATCAGTGAGCTGCTTTCCATTATTCTTTTGGTACTAAGTCTTCACAATCCTATGTGTGTGTTTTACACCACATCTCACTTGGGACTAGCCACTTCTCAAATGCTCAGCAGCCACGTTTGGCTAGTGGTTCCTGTACTGGACAGAGCATGCAGTTCTAGAAGATACATCTTCCAGATTTGGCTTCTAAATCACCTGAGATGATGATGTCAATTGTCATGTATACTCCTCGACTTTCTAAAAAGGTCGAGGATCCCTAGCCAGTGTCTTATCAAAGCTTTTGGTACCAGGACTTCCCTGGAGGGCCAGTGGTTAAGACTCCGAGCTTCCACGAGCTTCCACTGCAGGCGCACAGGTTTGATCCCTGATCCAGCATGCCGCGCGGCGTGGCCAAAAAAAAAAAAAAAAAAAAGTGAAAAGGCAATTTGACAAAACGTTATTACAGGAAACTTAAATTTTAAGCATAGTTTTTTTTTTTTTTAATTTTATTTATTTATTTTTGGCTGTTGTGGGTCTTCGTTGCTGCGCGCGGGCTTTGTCTAGTAGCGGCCAGCGGGGGCTACTCTTCATTGCAGTGCGCAGGCTTCTCATTGCGGCGGCTTCTCTTGTTGCGGGGCACGGGCCGCTGGCGGGCTCGAACCGTGTCCCCTGCATTGGCAGGCGGATTCTTAACCACTGCGCCACCAGGGAAGTCCCTAAGCATAGTTTTTATCTTTTTTTTCTCCTAAGTGCACCAAGTGCTTTTTTTTTTTTTTTTTTTTTTTTTTTTTTTTTTGCGGTACGCGGGCCTCTCACTGCTGTGGCCTCTCCCGTTGCGGAGCACAGGCTCCGGACGCGCAGGCTCAGCGGCCATGGCTCACGGGCCCAGCTGCTCCGCGGAATGTGGGATCTTCCCGGACCGGGGCACGAACCCGTGTCCCCTACATCGGCAGGCGGACTCTCAACCACTGCGCCACCAGGGAAGCCCCACCAACTGCTTTTTAAATTTAATTTTTTAAAAAATGGGGATTTAAAATAGTATTTTAACTTTGAATTAAAAACTCAGATTATAACCAATGATAGTTTTAAGCTTATCTAATTAATATGTGATTTAAAAATAGATAGAAAAGAGTATAACTTCCAAACCCCTAGAGGGGGTGTCCACCTCACAGATCCCTATCTGGATAAATGCTGTAACAAAGGCAAGGAGACGCTAGGTGGCTCCATGATTTTTAAATAAAATTAAAGTCCGCAAAAGATAATGAATGCATAGTCAAGGAACAAAATATCTCTACTGGGCTGAACCTTTAACCCAAACAAGAAACAATAATCTTCAATCATGGTCGCTCACTCAGAATAATTTGGAGTATAGGGTTAAGAGTTAAACTAAAAAAAAAAAAAAAACAAAAAACAAAACTTCAAGACTGCAAAGTATATATGGGTAAGCAATTTGCTAAAAAAATAAGGGAAGGCATTATATTATATTCTTAAGGACATCAATTACTAAGGGGGAGATGGTTTCAAATTCTTCCTAATTTACTGCCATCTAGTTTGCCAGCTCTTCTTGTGGATTTTCTCTTTTTAGTTTAAATTTACGAAAAAATTTTAAATTGGGGCATTATAACTTATTAAAAATTGTTTTTCAATTTCCTTCCTTATAGCTGTCACACTTATTAACATCGCAAGAGAAATAGCAAAACAAAAAAGCTTCGTTTGGGCTATTTGGGAAGGAAAACAAAAGCACGGTGCTTATCTAAACTAGGAAACCTAACTCAAAATACAACTAAGGCAATAACTATTCCATTCTATATCATCTGCAAGGAGATTGAAAGAAATTGCGTGACAAGAATTCCTTTCCGGTTACACAAAAGACGAGAAAAATACATCTGAAGTGTGATTTGCATTTTAGGAACCAAAATTTGCTCGTTAAATGTCTCTGGATTTCATTTTTTACGAAGTGAGGTAACAGAAGACGATCATTTTCCTGAAAGTATATAACTAACTTTGTCCTGAAAATAAATGCTGGGTGGTGGAGGGGAGGGGTTTCCGAATTATTAAATATTCTGAACTGTCAGTCTGCAATTGGCTAATAGAAAAAAAATCTTTTCCCCCCCCTCTCCCTTAAACGAGACTCTCAGACCGGTCACTTCTTAAGAACATATTTAGGAATCGTTTTAATTGTAAAAGAAACAGTTTTCTTATCGTTGTTCGGGGCCAGTAAGTAATGATCGCGTGGCACGTGGGGTCCACACCGTACTTCACTGGTTTTGTTTGTTTTTCCAGGCAGGAGCCGCATTTGAAAACTTCACAAAAGTAGAGGGCAAGTCTTCTACCGTAATTCGTGAAGACCGTTTTTGTAAATGAGCGCTTCTCGCACAGTTTAAATTACAGTTGGCTTTAAAATGCTAATTCCGAACCCCCTTATTTCAATGTCTTTGAAAACGTTCACCCTTCTGTTTTGAAAGACAACAAATCACACCAAAAGGCTGCGCAAACCTGACCTAAATGAACATGTTTCCCAAATGTGAACGAACCTATCGTTATGTTTAGAGACGTGGTTTGAGAAATTAAAAACCGATTTCAGTCCCCCCTTCAAAGAATTCCCCAGGAGAAGGGGACACACCAAGGGTGCTCTTTACTATCTTTCGTATACCCCAAAGACTTGTAAATCACGTCTATTATTTTCGACTGTGAGCCGATCGGTCGAGACCGGACGTGAATCCGGCAACTCGATGACAAAAGGTGTAGCTCCAGGTCGAAATACCAAAGGGGGCCAGGCAGGTGGCCTGAGCGGCCACCCAGAGTTAACTTACAGACTTTTTAGAAAACAGTAGTACCGTCTCGGTGATCTTCTCTTTGTTTTGATATTCGTTATTTTATTTCGTTATTGTCTGAGGACACGGTGGTTAGGAACAGGGAGCGGTGCGCTCGAATCCTGCAGGCGCCAGCCTCCCCCGGCTCCGCTGGCCCCCGGGGCTCCCCGGGCCCGGCGAGGAGGGGCTGCAGGGGCGGGGCGGGGCGGGGCGGGCGCGGCGGGCGGCGCGAGGTTTCCGCGCGCTCGGCCGGGGCGCGCGGGCAGGTGGGGCGTGGCGGGGGCGTGGAGAGCCGCGGCCCGCGGGCCGCCGCCCAGCCCCGGGACCTGCCCGGGAGGAGCCGCGCCGCCGACGGTTATAAGAAGCCGGCCTGTCGGCGCTCCGCGCGCACCCTCCCCCGCCCAGAACACCGGTCGCCCAGCCAGGGCCGAGGCGGGGCCGCAGCGTTGGCCCCCAAAGGGATGCTCTCGCCCGAGCGGCGAGATCAGCCCCGCTCGCCCCTCGTCGCCGCCGCCGCGCCGCACCCGCCGACGGTCGCCGACATGGCTCTCTACTGCGGCGACAACTTCGGCGTGT
>NC_041225.1:11771913-11796623 GCF_002837175.3 Physeter macrocephalus | reverse complement strand
CGGCGGGGCCAAAAAAAAAAAAAAAAAAAAAAAAGCTTTTGGTACCAAGGTGACACAGTATAAATATCCTGATAGATGCAGGTATTGTTATTTAGATGGTAGGTATGTGAATAAGTTTTTTTTCTTCAACTACTTGCAGAAAATGTGTAGGTGGAGGTAATGGATATGGGGGAGTGTGTGCTAGTAGTTAAGAACGCTGAGTCTAGAGCCAGCCTGCTTAAATCCTGGCCCTACCGTTGCTAACTGGAAAGACGGCAGGTTGCTAACCAATCTGCACCTCAGTTTCTCCATCTGAAAAATGGAGGCCATAATACTGCCTGTCTCCAAAGAGCTGTGAGGAGTAACTGAAGTTATCCATGCAGAGAACTCACTACAGGATAAGCGCTTTACGGTATTTGCAAATGCCAAAGATTCTTTTTACCAGAAGTGAAAAAAGCTGTTGGGAGATAAAATCCTCCAAGATGATAGATCATTTTTCCTTCCATTGTGCTCAGAAGTGAGGGAAATTTTCTAAGCAGAAGACTAGCATTGCATGCATTAAATGGGGCCCTGATCTCTGAGACTGGCCGGGTGGAGGAGGAGCTTGGAAGAGATGCAGGGGTGCCTCCTGCCCTAGGCAAGGAAGGGGTGTGGAGCCTCCTTGTACTCCGAATATATGCTACCCAAGGCGTTGTTAAACCAGTCAATTCCCCAGTAATAACCTGATTTTGTTCGGCAAGGCAGAGGGTTGGGTGTTGAAGGTTGCCTTTTTCCAGTGGAGTATTTTGGGGGGGGCAAGTATTGCACCCTTTCAGCAAGTGATAACAGATACTGTTTTTTCATTCACTCACTATGGTGTGGCTACTTTGCGGAGATCTATCATTTAACCCTCACAGCCAACCTGTGAGGTGTACTGTTCTTATCCCTATCTTTATAGATAAATGAGGCTCAGTTAGTGCCATCTCCCACGAAAGGATGCATTTAAACAGCAGAGTGGTTTGAGCATCTCCGTCGGAGTTTCACGAGAGCCTGCCCACCAGCCCCCTATCAGATGTGAAGCTAAGTACATGAGCCTGAACCGCGGCCTCCCCTAACTCAGCTTGCTTTCTCATCTCCGTAGGGAAAGGTAATTACTGGACCCTGGATCCGAACTGTGAGAAAATGTTTGACAACGGGAACTTCCGTCGGAAGCGAAAGCGCCGCTCGGAAGCCGGCAGCACCCCTACGGTGGCCGTGGGGACGTCGAAATCAGAAGAAGGGCTCTCCCCGGGACTGGGGTCTGGAGTGGGTGGGAAGCCGGAAGGAGACAGCTCCCCGGCGTTGCTGAGGCCCTCTCAGTCCCCAGAGCCTCCCGAGGGCACCAGGAGCACCGCCTCCTCCCCAGGAGGGTCCGCGCTCTCCTCCACCCCTTGCCTGAACAGCTTCTTCAGCAGCCTCAGCGCGCTAAGTGTCAGCAGCGGTGGGAGCACCCAGCGAGTGCTCCCGGGCGGCCGCCCCCTAGGGATCCAGGGGACCCAGGTGCCCTCAGCCGGCGCGTTCCCCCCCAGCGCCGTCCCGGAGGCCTCGCCAGACACCTTGCAGCTGAGTCACAGCACCAGCAATGGCAGCAGCCAGAGATCCTCCTACTACAGCCCCTTCCCTGCCAGCACCAGCGGGGGACCGAGCAGCCCCTTCAGCACCCCTTTCTACAACTTCAGCATGGTCAACAGCCTCATCTACCCCCGGGAGGGCTCCGAGGTCTAGACCCCCCACTTCCCAGACTTGACTGTGGACACCTGAAATCTTGTGGAAAATGCAGATTCCAAGGCAGTAGGTCTGGGGCAAGAACTGAGACTCCGCGTTTCTTCCGAAGCTCCCGGCTGAGCCTGCGGTCCACTGACCACACTTGGAGTAGCGTGGATGCAGTAGGTAACTCTTTCTACAACCCGGCAAACTTTGACCGGTTTCTCTGGAGAGAAATCCAGCTCACTCTGTTCTGGGATCATACCCGTGAGCCGTGTGAGGGCGTGGACCATGTGTGTTTGTTCATCACTGTATGTCAGGGTCACAAGCTCAGATGGGTCCAGGGACCGGCTACAAAAACAAGTGAATTAAGTTATTGGGTCGGAAAAAGATAACAGTTGGCACTGGAAGCAGTTGGGAGCGGTTGGGACCTTCGAGCTGAAGGCTGCTGTGGGCAGCTGGTTATCTCCTGCTTGACAGCATTCTGATTTTTCTAGAAAAGTCAGAGACCTGGACTTTTTTTTTTTTTTTTTTTAATGTTTTTTTTTTTTATAAATTTATTTATTTTTATTTTTGGCTGAGGTGGGTCTTCATTGCTTCACGCAGGCTTTCTCTAGTTGCGGCGAGAGAGGGCTACTCTTCGTTGCGGTGCGTGGGCTTCTCATTGCGGTGGCTTCTCTTGCTGCGGAGCACGGGCTCTAGGCGCGCGGGCTTCAGTAGTGGTGGCTCATGGGCTCAGTCGTTGCAGCTTGCGGGCTCTAGAGTGCAGGCTCGGTAGTTGTGGAGCACGGGCTTAGTTGCTCCGTGGCATGTGGGATCTTCCTGGACCAGGGCCCGAACCTGCGTCCCCTGCATTGGCAGGCAGATTCCCAACCACTGCCTCACCAGGGAAGCCCAGAGACCTGCATTTTTATAGGAAACCTCCATTTGTCTTCTTTGTAGCTATTGAGAGTTTTTCGAATACTGTGCTAGGAAGCACCACAAATCCTTGAGCTCAACGCAGCTCACAGATCACCTCTGTTTATGCTCAGTGTCAGGTACATGGCAGATACTAATAGCAATAGAACCGCCCAAGCACACAGTGTGTGCCAGGCACTGTTCTAGATACTTGACGTATATTAGCTCATTTAATCCTCACAACAACCTTGGGAGAGAGGTATTGTTACTCTCCCTCATTTTTTGTATGAGGGCAGTGAACTGCCAAGAAGTTAGTTAACTTGCCCAAGGCCATACAGATAGTAAGTCATGGACCCAGGATCCAGTTCTGGTGGTTTTTTTTTTTGTATGTGTGTGTGTGTGTTTTGTTTTTTAGGGTTTTTTTTTGTTTTGTTGTTGTTGTTGGTTTTTGGCCTCGCTGTGTGGCTTGCGGTACCTCTGTTCCCCAACGAGGGATTGAACCCAGGCCACAGCAGTGAAAGCACCAAATCCTAACCACTAGGCAACCAGGGAACTCCCACCAGGATCCAGTTTTAAGGCGGTCTGGCTCCAGAGTCAGTGCTTGTAAACTTTGTGTTCTAGTGTGTTCTAGTTCCTGAAAAACAAAGGCACCAACATGCATAGGCAGACATGGTGTCTAAAGAATAGGAATGAGCTAGGTTTCATCTGACCAAAGATTCTGGTTGAAATCAGTATCTCTTGAGACATTCTGAGCAGTGAGGATGGACACTAGCTCTGCCTTACTTCTGCTGCCATATTTCTGAGGTTTGGGGTGACCATCCTAATTAACTGGCATCCTATCCCTTTTAGCATTTGTCCTGGATTTTTCATCTTTGAAACAAAGTTTTCGAATTTTATTAAAAGTAGTTTTTAAATGGAATTTTAATAAGTTTTTAAAATAAGACATTTGTGGTCAAAAAAATTTTTTTTGTGTAATTTATTTTTAGCATTCCCTTCTACTTCTCAAGAGGTATCTTCCTTTGAATAGTTTTTTATGGTCACCCTCCCGGCGCCCGACAGAATGTCTGTACATGGCAGACATGCAGCCACTGTTTGAACTTATCCAAAAAGTGTGAATTAACTTGCAGATAGTTGGTGATTTTTTTTGGAATAGCGATGTATTAAAATGAAGATAATGTCCTGTGAATTGCTTTTGTACCATGTTGTTTGGTCTTTGATGGGAGCGTTGCTGGTTTGGGATTTTAATTTTTTTAGAAAAAGGAACACAGATTCATTGTAAAAAATGTTTAACTTTTCCCTGTGTATTCTTTTTTGAGACTCTCACAGCATTACTGTTAAATTTGAATTTTGAAATATACATACAGAAAATTATTTTTTTAAAATAGTCTATTGCGGTATAAATAACATCCCCATTACTTTGTAAATATTATGCAGGAAGACAACCAAAGAGACTACCTACCGCCATATTGTGTGTACAAAAAAACACTTTCTATGGATATTTTTCTATGTGAAAAATTGTATGGACTTTTATAAATACTGTTTCTAACACAATTCTATATTTGTAAATTAATTTATAATGTGAACTGGGACAAAATTTTTTTTTCCCCAAAAAAGCACACTGCATGCTGGAAATCACATGAAATAAACTTTAAATGGGATGACTTATGGCTACTTTTTAGGCATTACTGTTTTTCTGTCTTTAACTTCTTTCTCCTAAAGGAATAGAGCTATGAGTGGCATGGCATGGAGGCTGCTACAGGGATTTTTGTGTGTTGAGAGAGCGAGCGATTGATTTTTTTTGTTGTTTTAATTGGATTTGTTCCACCTACACACATCCTAAAGGGTTGGAATGAAACAGTTCTGGAGGATCTCTAGGCATATGAGCATTTTATTTATTTTTAACAGAGTAACGGTTCTGTCATTTAGATTAAACTAAGTTTCAGTGCACCAGACAATTTGTGTTCCGGAAAGAAATGGTGCTGTCAGGCCCCACCAGCTGGCAGCACTCCTCAGGGGGAGCTCTGGCTTTGGGTGTTGTGGTCCTCAAGGGGACCGTGGGCAGCCCATCGTTTCCAAGGAAATTGCTAGGAAACTTGAACTTGGCCCCAGCTAGAAGAAACCTGAAAGATAAGGTTTCTAGCCTAGGGTTTCATCAGCACTATAGATATTTGGAGAGGGCTAACCCATTGTAGAGGTTGCCCTGTACATCACAGAATGTTTAGTAGCATCTCTAGTCTCTACCCATTAGATGCCAGAAGCGCTCCCCCTCCTCCCCGCCCCCCACCCCCACCCCAGGACCTGGCCATGTGTGACAACCAAAAGTTTCTCCAGACATTGACAAATGTCCCCTGGCGGGCAAAATTAGACCCGGTTGAGAACCACTGATCTAGACCAACACCCAAAATTTGCCAATGAGGAAATGGAGCCCCCTCACTACCCCACACAAAGTCCCAGGCTCTAGGGCTAGCCGAGGAGCCCTGAATGAATGAGGCCTCTGGACTCTGGTACAGGATAGTTTCTGTCCTATGAAACGGCTTTTCTCTTCCATGAGTTGTGAGCACAGAGAGCTGTGGCATTTCTCGCAACTGAGATCTACCTGTTTGCCGGTCGCCTTGGAGGTAGACTCCTGCCATATTTTAGTTGCTTGTTATAGATGCTTATGGTAGCTTCCTTCTTGGCATCTATTCCTATTAATAGAGACCTCGCCTGGGAATAATTCTGACCAAACAAAATGAAACTATCTGGGTTATTATTATTTGATAGGGATGGTGGTACGGAGAACTGACTTAAGGATTTCTTGGAAAGAAAGATACATTAAAAGAATGTGATTAACCTGTATTTGGAAGCATCTAGATCTGGGTGTTTGATAGCTATGAAATGCCAGAACGATGGCATTTATGAGAACAAAGGCGAAGAGAAGAATCCACTTCTGATCTCCCAAACAACCGCAAAAGGGCAGCAGGGTAGGGTGGCTCAGTCCCCGAGCCGAGCCGGGGACCAAAGAAGCTGTGCCCAGGGCAGGTCTCCATCCGGGAACTGCCTCCCGCTGGGCCTGGGATTAAAGGGAAAGAGACGAAGCTGCCTGTGCCTGTGATGTTTCCAGGTCAAAGTCTGCACCGGCACTCCAATTGACACCCATTTCCTGCATCTGTGACATTTTCTGCCTGGGAACCAGGTCAGGAATTCTGGACCTGAGCTAGATTTCACTTTCCGTTGTTCGGGACAATACAGAGGAAAAGACGTCCCCCTCCATCCCCATGTAGTTTAGCACCCTTCTTTCTCTGGGGTTCTCCCAGAGTCTAGGGCCGGGTGTCAAGTTGCAGCCCAGGCTGAGGACCTTTGGGCACATGTATAACTTAAAGCAGCTGCCTTTCGACCTTCTAGGACCTGGTGTACCTTTTAGAATACGACAGGGGTAAAGGAGAATTTGAAAAACTAATAAGCAGGTTTCGGGTTTCCTTCTTGATACTTTTACATCCTTCATCTCCTTCTTGAGCTTACTGGGAAAAGGCAGCCGGGGAGCCCAGAGGCTTTGAAAGCTGCACCTTTGCCCCCCTAACTCCTCCCCCAGCTCCCCAGGGCTCTCCAGGCAAAATGGGCCAAGCTTTGGTGCCCCCATGCCCCCCCCCCACCCCGGAAGAAGGAACATCACTGAACTTCAGAGGAAACTCCCACACTGTTTTTCTCTGCCTCTCTGAGACTTACTAGAACTTGGAAACTGCCTAAATCTTCAGAATCTAACTGGTTTTTTATCTTCTTGAGCTGCTCTAGTAGATAAAACCTTGAGGTTTTTCATGAAAACGAAATCCGTGGTGGTTTCCTGAGGCAGGGATTTGCTGGTTTCTGGGGTAGAGACCTGGGGGCCTGTGGCCTTGCCTTTTGTCATGGAAAGCAGTCAGCTGTGCTTGTGGCTGGGTGGCTGGCACCGCTGGAAGAAGAAGGAATTTCCTGTCAGGTCTGAAAACAAAAAAAGGTCAAAAAAGACCTGATACCTACTGAATTCCTCCCTAGCTTTTTATTCATGATGTTGGGGGAGCATCGCCAAAACCCTGGGAGGCCTGGAGAACAGTCCTTTATCATTTTAAAAAAGGTAAACATTACAATAATAATAACTCTCTTATTGGGTGCCAAGCACAGTCCTAAAATATATATATTAAATTTAAAATAGCAACTCCCTGAAGTGGATACTGTTACTCATTTCGCCAATGAGACTATTGAGACCCAGGAAGTTTGTATAACTAAGCCAAGGTCAAAAATCTAAGTGGTTGCTGCAGGTAAGTGGATGAACTGAGATTCAAAATCAGGCCATCTGATGTCACAGCCTACCTGCCCTTAACCTACTATAATGCCTCTCCATTTTGAAGATGAGAAACAGAGAGGTTAAGTGACTTGCCCAAGGCCACACAGCTTGCTGGTTGCAGATTTGGGCTTAGAACCCAGGCTCCTGCCCTGCCACCCACCCCCTTCTTCTCTTCAGGCACTTCATTTGTAAACTCCTTGAGGTTGGTTTTTGTGTCCAGGGCTCCTTTTCAGGGATACAGGAAGGTAAGCAGAGAGAAGTCACTTTTCCTTGCTATGTCCTCCTTCCCAGGATCAGCCAGCAGCCAGATCAGAGGCCCAGATCTCAGGCTCTGAAGCGGCCGAGGGAAGTCAGAAGTTGGAGATGCTGATTTGGAACCCTGGACTTTGAACATAAATTTGGAAATTTATCCACTGACTCAGCAAATCCCTTTGGGCATCAGGCCCTGTGCTAGGCATTGAGGATACTAAATTGACTAGACCCACTCGGATCCTTAGCAAGCATGGTAGGGCCTAGAACAGATGTACACAGGGTAGGAAAGATCCACAGGGAGGGACTGAGCTTCCCTCACGCAGCTGCCAGCCTCCTCCAAGGGAGACAGAATGACTTCACCTCCGGGAGGAGCAGCGGGCAGTTTCCCTGTCCTGGGCTGAGACGCTGCAGCTCTACCACTGTCTCCTTCACCCCGTGTCTCCCCTGTGCTCCTGCTGGGAGGAGACAATACCAGGGCCTTATTCAAAACCGTGGTGCTTCTGGACTGACAGAAGGGACAGAGCAACCATGGTCAAGCGGTCAAGGGGAGTTCCCTTCAAGGCCTCAGGCCTTGGTGCACGACTACAGTCCGTTCCCCTACACCCTTGCCCTTCCAGCCCTGGGCGCTTTCCAGTCCCGCCAACATCAGCATCAAGACTCGCGGCCCCAACTCCACCGCACTTCAAAGGAGGTTCGAGGGACTTCCCTGGCTGTCCAGTGGTTAAGACTCCGTGCTTCCACCGCAGGGGATGCAGGTTCGATCCCTGGTCAGGGAACTAAGATCCCGCAAGCCGAGATGTGGCTAAAAAACAAAAACAATACAAACAAAAGGAGGTTCGAGGCTGCAAGCATGCTGGGGTCCCCTCCTCCCCAGTTTACTCTCTTGAAAGGCATTAAGCAAACCACAATGCAGGGATGCCTGTGCTCCAGGTTGGGATCAGCAAGCGGGGCATTACCAAGCACAAGGACCTCTTCCCTCTCAGCCCCAAAGATGATGCCAACTCACCCTATCACATCACTGCTCACCTCCAACTGCCCCCCCCCCGGGGCTGACCCACAGGCACTGCGACCGTGGCCCCGTTGTACAGACTCCCTGGGTGGGCCTCTGTCTTCCGGATAAAATGGATAATAGCGGTATCTCCTTCACAGGACTGTTGAGAGGGTTAATCCATCTATTTTATATTGAATCTGTGTGTTTCCCCAACAGTAACGTCCAGAAGAGCCTCAGCACCCACTCACAGAACCTCCACTTGTTTCTTCTCAGAAGGTCGGAGGTCAGTGTCATCACTTGTTTGCCCCACAGTCTTGGAGAGCGAGTATTTTTAGCCTCATATTACAGAAAGGCAAAAACAGAGTAGGATGGGCTTCCCTGGTGGCACAGCGGTGAAGAAGCCGCCTGCCCATGCAGGGGACACGGGTTCAAGCCCTGGTCCGGGAAGATCCCGCATGCCGCGGAGCAGCTAAGCCCGTGCGCCACAATTACTGAGCCCGCGTGCCACAGCTACTGAGCCCGCGTGCCACAGCTACTGAAGCCCGTGCGCCTAGAGCCCTGGCTCTGCAACAAGAGAAGCCCACGCACCACAATGAAGAGTAGCCCCCGCTCGCTGCAACTTAGAGAAAGCCCGCGCACAGTAATGAAGACCCAACGCAGCCAAAAATAAAAATAAATAAAAGTATAAAAACAAAACAAAACAAACAAACAAACAGAGTAGGAATCTTGGAAAACAGCTGGCTGCCAGGAGCCATGGAGGTCTCATAGGAAAGGGAAGTTCACTCATTCACAGCCTCCAGTGAGCGAGTGAAAGCCGCCTGCCCATGCAGGGGACACGGGTTCAAGCCCTGGCCCGGGAAGATCCCGCATGCCGCGGAGCAGCTAAGCCCGTGCGCCACAATTACTGAGCCCGCGTGCCACAGCTACTGAGCCCGCGTGCCACAGCTACTGAAGCCCGTGCGCCTAGAGCCCTGGCTCTGCAACAAGAGAAGCCCACGCACCACAATGAAGAGTAGCCCCCGCTCGCTGCAACTTAGAGAAAGCCCGCGCACAGTAATGAAGACCCAACGCAGCCAAAAATAAAAATAAATAAAAGTATAAAAACAAAACAAAACAAACAAACAAACAGAGTAGGAATCTTGGAAAACAGCTGGCTGCCAGGAGCCATGGAGGTCTCATAGGAAAGGGAAGTTCACTCATTCACAGCCTCCAGTGAGCGAGTGAGTCACTTAGTAAATGTACCAAACACCTACTAACTCTTATTTTGCTTCCTGTTTCCCTCGCACCCCACCTCCAAGCCCAAAACGAGGACTGTTGGCTCCAGAATCCAAAATTAGTCTGCAGCCCACGACTTCTCACTGGTTCCTCTGCCATCACCACACCTCCCGCCTGGAGGCCTCCCAGCCCAGACTCCTGACTCCCCTGCTGTGCACAACAGATATGATGATACTGCTTTCCTGCTTAGAACCTTTTGATAACTTCTATTACTAGCAAACTCCAAAGTTCTTTTGTGCCCTGCATGAACCAGCTCCCGCCCTTACTCATGTAACCCCCCCGCTCTACTTGGCTCCAGACACTTATTGATCTGCAGCCCCTCAAGCATTCCAAACTCTTCTGGTTTAGGGTCTTTGCAGTTATTTCCTCCACCATGAGAGCTCAATTCCCCAGGTCGTTTTTCTTTCTTTTTTTTTTTTTTTTTTTTTGGCCGCGCTGCGCAGCAAGCAGAATCTTAGTTCCCTGACCAGGGATCGAACCCCTGCCACGGAGGCGTGGCATCTTAACCACTGGACCACCAGGGAGGTCCCTCCCCAGATCTTTTCAGGCTTCGACTCAGAGGTCCATCTCCGGAGCAACTGTCCCTAGAGCATCGTAACCCTTCCCATTTCCACCAGGTCCCCTCGGAAGCCCTTTGTAAATTGTTCTTCCCACCTTAACTAAACCCCATTCATGTCTGTCTCCCCCTATTTTACTTATTTTTTTTTTATTTTTATTTTTTTAGCCGTGCCACATGGCATGTGGGATCTTAGTTCCCCAGGGATCGAACCCAAGCCCCCTGCAGTGGAAGCGTGGCGTCAACCACTGGAGCACCAAGGAAGTCCCTCCTCCTATTTTAAAGTGAAATAATTATCTTATTGGTCTTAAAAGAAAAGTACATTTCCCCTCCTCCCTGTTGGGGAAACTGAGGCACAGAGCATCCCTTTCCACAAGGCTTTCATTGACAATACACCTCATTTTCCCACCTGTGGCACCACTTAGTCCGTACAGTAGAAAATTTCTCTTTCTCCTCCAGTTTTAAGTGGGCAAAACCCCAGGAATTTTTGCTATGTTTAGCCTGGATTTAGCACTCAGCCGTCCCCCTCTCCCACACAACACTTCCCCCTTTCTGCGTTCATACCTCCCCTGTGTTCTCCCGGAGACGTAAGTCTCAGCCAAACACCTGGAGTCTTTGATCATCAAACCCATCAGCTGCCTCCCAGCACTCATTTCAGCTAGAAGACTTTCAAGTTCTCCCCCTTTACTAGGTCTGGGAAAGGGAAAAAAAAAAAAAACAAACCACCCGTAGCAGCTGTTACACCGTACCTTTCTTTGCGCACTGGTGGTAAGTGCCAAGGAATTGCTACTTCAGCAAAGATTTTTAAAAACCTTCCTTCAGGGGGATTAACTTCCGGGCAGCCGATGATGGCTGCCACACCGCATCGCAATGTCAGCCACAGAAGCCCAGCCCCTTCTACTGCCTTTCCAGGCTGTGTGCCGGATGTCCCGCTATATCCAATTTCTTGACTCAGGAGCTACGGAGAACATACACATCTTAATAATAGGATTATTGCCATTGCCAAAGTAGTAGTGGGGCTGGCACTTGCGAGGCAATGGTCCTCCTTTCCAGCATCTTACATGCTCAGATTCCTCCAAAAGGGCAGCGTCACAATTCATCCCGAGGCTCTCAAATGTAGTGACCTTTCCTTTGCTCAGCAATTTTTACTAACCACTTTCTCTACCTACTCAGAGACCTGGCTAAAATCAAGGTTCCTATAAGGATGGCGCTTTCGTTCTAGGGGAGGAGGAGAAGCAAAGAAGGGGTAAGAGCAGGCTCAAAGTGCTTTGATGGGAGAAATGTGGGGTGCTGTGGGAATTTCTGGGAGAGGCCCCACCCCTGACCTGAGTAAGAGCTGGTGAGGTGGAGAGGGAAGGGACGGAGGGAAGATGTGTGGGCAGGAGAAGGCTGTGGAAGCAGAATGGAGAACCAGAAGCCATGCTTCTTATGAGAACTGAAAGAAGCTGCCCTCAGAGGCACGTCACATACAAGCAGAGTTGTAGGCAGGCAGGGCGGTGGAGTGGGTGGAAGCCTGCGTCAATAGAATAGAACCGGGCAGAAGAGAAGAGAACGGAAATGAATCAGATTTGTATTTCAAAGCGACTTCTTGGTGGACAATCTTTTGGAAGGACAAGATCTTCTTAGAGAGACCTCTCTGGAAGCTACTGTAGCAAGCAAGAAGTGATGGGAATCTGAAATAGGGTTGGGATAATGAGGAAGAAAAGAATATGGGAGGTTTGAGGGACATGCAGGATACAGGAAGGGTCAGACTTTGTGATTTCCGGAAACTGGTGGTCGAGGGAGAAGGAGGACTCCAAGATGACATCGGGGTTCTGCCCGAGGTCGTGGGGTGAAAGGCGGTGCCATTCACCAGATCAGGACACTCCAGAAGAGGGGAGACTGTCTGAGAGTCCCCCAGGAGGAACTTCCCAGCAGGAGCTGGAGTCTGCAGATTGATTAGGAGGTAGGACCAGGCTAGCTGTGTAAATCTGAGAGGTATCAGAACGTGGGTGAGAGATTTAATTTAGTCACTTAATAAATATTTCTTAGCAGCTACTTTGTGCCAAGCCCTGTGCCGTGGGCTGGAGATACAATGGTGAGTATGATAGACTTGTTCCCTTCTCTCTTGGATTTCATAGTCTAGTGGGAGAGGAAATCATCTTGCTAATGAATATGTAATTACAAAGTGGCCTGAGTGCTGTGAAGGGGCAGGGTGGAGTTCTGTGAGCCTAAAAGGAAGGACAGTAATCGAGCCTGGGGCACCAGGAAAGGTTTTCCTGAGGGCATGAGGCTTGAATGGAGATCTGAGAAAGTGGGTGAGAGTGGACCAGGTGAGAGAAAGGAAAGCACATTCCAGACAGAGGGAGTAGAACTTACAAAGTTTCTGCGGCCAAGAGGACCCAGCGTGCTGGAGGGGCTGAACAGGGCTGGGTGGGTGCACGGAGCAGTATGGTGGGACATAATCAGATTTGCATTTTGAAGGGTTGTTCGAGGTAAGCGGTCTTCAGAAGTGAAGCGGACGAGAGTAGGATGTCATTGCAGTTCAAGCAAGTGACCTGGACCACGATCGTGACAATAGAGAAAGACATATGGATTCTTGTGAAAGGTATCAGGGAAGTATTGGCTGGGCCAAAAAGTGCCTTCGGTTTTTAAGTAAAAACAAAAGACACGTTTTTCATTTTCACCAAGAACTTTATTGAACCACGTATTCACCCTTTTGTTCCACTACCTTCTGCCATTTTACAGGCAACTTCATAATTCCATCTTCCCAAGACTTTTTTACCTTTTTGAGCAAAGAACTGTTCCAGGTGCCTTTTACAGTCTTCCAGGAAATTGAAATTTTTCCATTAAGAGAATTTTGTAAAGACCCAAGTAAGTGGAAATCCGAAGGTGCAATGTCTGGTGAATACAGCAGATGAAATTCCCAGTCAAGCTGTAACAGTTTCTGCCTGGTCATCAAAGAAACATGTAGTCTTGCGTTATCCTGATGGAAGATTATGCATTTTCGGTTGACTAATTCTGGACACTTTCCGTTAAGTGCTGCTTTCAGTTGGTCTAATTGGGAGCAGTACTTGTTGGAATTAATCGTTTGGTTTTCTAGAAGGAGCTCATAATAGAGCTTCCAATCCGACCATGGACACAACACCCTCTTTGCATGAAGACCGGCCTTTGGTGTGGTTGATGGTGGTTCATTTCACTTGCCCCACGTGCCCCATGATCACTTCCATTCCACATTATTGTACAGTATCCACTTTTCATCCCCTGTCACAGTTTGTTTCAAAAAAGGAACGTTTTCATTACGTTTCAGTAGATACTCGCGGTGGAAATACAATCAAGACGGGTTTTTTTTCCGCTTAACTTACGTGGAACCCAAACATCAAAGCGATGAACATAACCAAGCTGGTGCAAATGATTTTCAGCGCTTGATTTGGATATTTTGAGTATGTTGTCTATCTCCCGCAAGGTATAACATTGATCATTCTCAGTGTCTCGATTTGACCGCTATCAACTTCGACTGGTCTACCTGACCGTGGAGCATCGTCCAGGGAGAAATCTCCAGCATGAAACTTCGCAACACTTTTGACATGTTCAATCAGTCACAGCACCTCCTCCATACACTGCACAAATCTTTTTTCACGTTTCCGTTGCGTTTTTACCTTTCTTGAAATAATAAAGCGTAATTTGCGGAAAATGTCCCTTTTTTTTCTTCCATCTTCGATATTAAAATGGCTACACAAGAATTCACCAATTTTGATGTCTTTTTTAGATGCATGCTGATATGACAGTTGTCACATACGATCTAACAAAATTGTTTCAAATGAAGTTAAAGACAACTAAGTGCTACTAGAGCCATCTTACGGAAAAAACTGAATGAAACTTTTGGCCCACCCAATAAAATCAACAAGACTTGGTGAGGCATTGGATGTAGAGATGTAAGGGAGAAAGGTATCAAGGAGGAGTTTTTGGTCTGTACCCTGGGAAACTGGCTGGTAAGGGTTTCAGAGATGAGGAAAATTGAAAGAAGATCAGTTGTTATTTGGTGCATGTGTGTCATAAATCTGGTCTCAAATACATTGAGTTGAGGTGCCCCAGACATTCAGGTAGGAGCACAGATGATTCTGGAGCTCACAGGAGAAGCCTAGGCTGGAAATTTAAATTATGAGTCACTGGTGTGGAACTATTAATTAAGGGAATTCTGGCTTCTGACATGCAAAGAGCTTGAAGGTTATCACCTCTGTGCTCACACTAAGAAAAAGCTGAGCAAACTGAAAATCAACAACTTTTCTTAGATTTGTTTAGTGAGTTATTTACTGGCTGTGTTGGGTCTTCGCTGCTGCACGCGGGCTTTCTCTAGTTGCGGCGAGCGGGCTTCTCATTGCGGTGGCTTCTCTTGTGGCAGAGCACAGGCTCTAGGCCCACAGGCTTCAGTAGTTGTGGCACACAGGCTTCAGTAGTTGTGGCTCGCGGGCTCTAGAGTGCAGGCTCAGTAGATGTGGCGTACGGACTTCGTTGCTCCGCAGCATGTGGGATCTTCCTGGACCAGGGCTCAAACCCGTGTCCCCTGCATTGGCAGGCGGATTCTTAACCACTGCGCCACCAGGGAAGCCCCTGCCCTATGTATTCTACCAGAGCCTAACTGACTTGCGAGAAGGGAAATACCCAACTCCAGCCCCCTCTAGACTTCGTATCTCACCTAAAGAAACAAACAAAACAGCAGAGAAGCACTTGTGCAGGTCACAGACCAGGAGCACAGGCTCACTAATAGACCAAAATTGAATTATAAACTATAGAATACTTCACCTATCCCCACCTTACCACCATATCGACCCTATGTATTTTACCAGAGCCTAACTGACTTGCGAGAAGGGAAATACCCAACTCCAGCCCCCTCTAGACTTCGTATCTCACCTAAAGAAACAAACAAAACAGCAGAGAAGCACTTGTGCAGGTCACAGACCAGGAGCACAGGCTCACTAATAGACCAAAATTGAATTATAAACTATAGAATACTTCACCTATCCCCACCTTACCACCATATCGATCTGGCTCCTGTATAATAACAGTGGATTATAGCTAAATGAACAGTAAGGCTCAGACTCTATTTCAAGACAGAGTCTCCAGGGAAACCCAAAGACAACAAGGGATGCAAAAATGAGGACACTGGAGAAAATGTTATCCTCTGACGCATATAGCTACAGCAAACAGTAAATACAGCCTAACTCCTAGCCAAATAAACATAAACACACTAAAGGCATATCCTCAGTTCTTTTAACCAGATTCATCATATCTGGCTTTCAAGAAAAAAACTTACAAGGCATGCTAACAGGCAAAAAACACAGTTTGAACAAAACAAACATCAGAACCAGGCTGATGGCAAGGATGTTGGAATTATCAGACCAGGGCTTTAAAATAACTATGATTAATATGCTAAGGGCTTTAATGGAAAGAGTGACACCATGCAAGAAGAGATGGATGATACAAGCAGACAGATGGGAACTCTAAGATGGAATCAAAAGGAAATGCTAGAAATCAAAAACACTTTAACAGAAATGTAGAATGCTTTTGATAGGCTCATAAGTAAACTGGACACAGCCAAGTAAAGAATCAGTGAGCTTGAAGATATGTTGATAGAAACTTTCAAAACTGAAATGCAAAAAGGAAAAAAGGATGAAAAAGACAGAACAGATTGTCCAAGAACTATGCAACAATGACAAAAGGTATAACTTACGTGTAGTGGGAATACCAGAAAGAAAAGGAGAAAGGAACAGAAGAAATAATTGAAGCAATAATGTTTGTGAATTTTCCAAAGTTAATGAAATATTAACTGAGTCAGTAGCCGTGGATGAAACCACTTAGCAGGTAGAATGTGAAATGAGGAGAAAAGAGGGTATCAAAGCTGCCTTGAGGACCATCAGGGTTTCAGTGACTTACTGATAGAAGAGGATGACTCCACCAAAAAGACACAGAAGAATGAATGAGCAGAGAGGAAGACAAGGAGATTGATGTGTCCCAGAAGCCAAGGAAAGTAGCTGTAAATGAAGAAAGGATGGTTAATCAAGGCCAATGCTTCAAATAGAGCCCCATATTTTTCATTTGAATTTTAAAAAACTATGACAAATTTTTCCCTAAATGTATCTATGTAAGTGCTTATATCCCCTCACCAACAGTGGGGGACATATAAATATTTCTTATGTTTGCCAGTCTTAAGTGGCTAGATAGAAGATAAAAGCATATAAATTTATATCCTCCTTTTACACCACCCACGAATGGTTCAAAAAGAAATGAGAAAAAAATCTCATTCAGGTTCCAGTTAAACATGACGGTTGAGGAAAGTCCCTGGTGGTCCAGTGGTTAGGACTCCATGCTCTCACTGCCGAGGGCCTGGGTTCAATCCCTGGTCAGGGAACTAAGATCCCACAAGCCGTGCAGTATGGCAAAAAAAAAAAAAGATGGTCGAATGAAGATTTATCTTTACTCCCTTGAAACATCACTAAATGAGGAAAAAACGTTAAAAGGCAGCAGACAGGGCTTCCCTGGTGGCGCAGTGGTCGAGAGTCCGCCTGCTGATGCAGGGGACACGGGTTCGTGCCCCAGTCCGGGAAGATCCCACATGCCGCGGGCCCGTGAGCCATGGCCGCTGAGCCTGCGCGTCCGGAGCCTGTGCTCCGCAGCGGGAGAGGCCACAACAGTGAGAGGCCCGCGTACCACAGGAAAAAAAAAAAAAAAAAAAAAAAATGAGGCTCCTTCTGTATATCAGGTGGTGCCCTTCCAGACACTTGTCTTTATCAGCTACCCAGCCTACTCACCTCTCCAGTATTCAGACAGCAAGACCCAAGGGCAAAAGTACAGGGTTCCCAGGGCCTTCAATAACAGCTGGTACTCTGCTTACTATACGCCAGGCACTGTTTCAGAAGGGCTGTACATGTATTTATTCAGTCCCTACAACAATGAGGCAGGTATCATTATTTATGGGATAGATCCCTTAGGCCCTGTAACAAGTGGCTTGGAGCACTGAAGAGAAACGGTAACAGGAAATGGTAATGATCCCCTATTCCAAGGCAGGTGGGAATTCTGGATCCACTTTGGTCTTTGTTGTCTTGACAGAACTTCTCTGAGCCTTGTATCTTCATTAAAGATCTCTACTATAATTCTTCTTTTTTTAAAATAAATTTATTTATTTTATTTATTCATTTTTTTGGCTGCATTGGGTGTTCGTTGCTGCGCGCGGGCTTTCTCTAGTCGCGGCGAGCGGGGGATACTCTTCATTGCGGTGTGCGGGCTTCTCATTGTGGTGGCTTCTCTTGTTGCAGAGCACAGGCTCTAGGCGTGTGGGCTTCAGTAGTTGTGGCACGCGGGCTCAGTAGTTGTAGCACGTGGGCTCAGTAGTTGTGGCTTGAGGGCTCTAGAGTGCAGGCTCAGTAGTTGTGGTGCACGGGCTTAGTTGCTCTGCAGCATGTGGGATCTTCCCAGACCAGGACTTGAACCCATGTCCCCTGCACTGGCAAGCCGATTCTTAACCACTGCACCACCAGGGAAGCCCTCTACTATAATTCTTTTACCAACAGTAATCATCTTGTACCCAAAATAAAACCTCTAGCCTTGCCATAGTCATTAATAAAAATAGTCATTAAACAAATAATTGCATAAATAACTATAATTCCATGAAGGAAATATTTTGTGATAGATACAAGGGAATAGCTCAAGGTCTGGGCAGTCATTGAAGAACATGGGTGAGTGGGCTGGCCAAATGGATAAGGAGAAGGCATTCCAGACAAAAGATAGAGTTTGGGTAAGGTGCCAAGGTGAGAAGGTACAGGGGGAAGATCAGTTGGACTCAAGCGTCTTGAGTGAGTGAAGAGTGGGAAAGCAGAGGGGGGAGGCCCAGAGACATAGGTGGATCTCATGCAGCACTGGCAGGCAGGAGGAGGATTTTGAACACTGTTCTGTGAACACTGGGAAGCCACTGAAGGGTTTTAAGCAGAGGAATGGCCTGACTAGATTTCCATGTTTAAAAGATCCATATGCAGGCTGCAGTACAGAGACATAGTAAGAGAATTCCATAAAGTTATGACATAAATATAGAAAACACATTTTCTTTCCATTGTACAGAATTAATAAGGTAGGAAAGGAGACTGGAAAAGGAGATCGCCACACACAATGGCAACCAGAGGTTTAAAATAGAAGGAGAAAACAGAAGAAGATAAACTAATAGAAGAAATGTTTCCAGAGGTTAAAAAAAGACTGGACTCTTTTTAGTTTTCATCATCTCTCATTTCATTATTTCTTTCTTATTTTATTTTTTAAAATTAATTAATTAATTTATTTATTTATTTTTGGCTGTGCTGTGTCTTCGTTGCTGTGCACAGGCTTTTCTCTAGTTGGAGTGAGCGGGGGCTACTCTTGGTTGCAGTGCACAGGCTTCTCATTGCGATGGCTTCTTTTGTGGGGGAGCACTGGCTCTAGGCGTGTGGGCTCAGTAGTTGTGGCTCGTGGGCTCTAGGCTTAGTTGCTCCGTGGCATGTGGGATCTTCCCGGACCAGGGCTCGAACTCATGTCCCCTGCACTGGCAGGCAGATTCTTAATCATTGCACTACCAAGGAAGTCCCAACAATTAATTTATTGATATTTATAATCTTCAGATGGAAAGGACCCACCCAATGCTAAGCAGGATTTTTTTGGGGAAAAAAAAGACCTATACATGGACATTCTGGTAAAACTCTAGAAATCCAAAGATAATACCTACTAAGGAAGGAAAATCAGATGGTCAGCAGACTTCTCCTCAACAGCACTGCATCCTCTGAGGACTTCTTGGTGATACACAAGACATTCCAGCTAACTTAGGCAAAAAAGGAATTATTAGCAGGGTATGCAGTAACTCACAGAATCAAAGGAAACCTGAAAAACTGTGTCTTGTTGGGGAGGGAATCATATTAGCTCTGAAGGTCACAGCAGCAGGTCTCCTCTGGACCCCATCGTTGGGAGTAGGGAGCTGCAGCCAGGTATGGTATCTGTGTCACTCTGCATAAGATTCAAATTTCAGGGAAAAATTTCTGATTGACTCCCGGGCTGGGAGGGGGGTGGGACACCTTAATTGACAGGATACAGTTACTAGAATAGTGAGGATGAATTTGCAGTCAAACAACACATTAATTCATCTAGTTGATCCATGTTCATTGAGTCCTTCTATGTGTCAGGCACCGTTCTGGGCACTGGACATAAGCAGTGAACAAACCAGACAGAGACACTATTCTCATGGAGCATACATTCTGATGAGGGAGGTGGTGGTTGACAGAAAGTAAATACAGCTCCATGATCTCTTTTCTACAGTGATGAAATTGAAAAAGCTATGAAGTAGTATCCTTGTCCCTATTCTTATTATTTTATAAGGAAATATTTGTTTGGATTTACCTAAAAGTCAATCACTTTCTATGCTCACCATCTTTTCTTGTGTTTCTTTAAAGACATTTTCTTTTTTTGCTGAAGTAAATCATACAGATGTTCTTTTAGTGAAGTTCTCTTGGCCATATACTCCTTCAATTTTTACTTGTAGAGAAATGTTCCATTTGCCTTAGTTCTTGAAAGATAGTATGCTTTCAGGACACAGAAATCTAGGTTGACATGTGTTTCCCTCAACTCTTTAAAGATGTTATTCTGTATCTTCTGGTTTCTTTCTTTTTTAAATAAATACTTATTTAAAAATAAATAAATATTTATTATTTATTTAAAAATAAATAAATAACATTAGTCTTTGTTGTGGCATGCAGGATCTTCATTGTGGCATGCAGGATCTAGTTCCCTGACCAGGGATCAAACCTGGGCCCCTTGCGCTGGGAGCGTGTAGTCTTAACCACTGGGTCACCAGGGAAGTTCGTATATCTTCTGATTTCTGTTATCAGCTGTCTGAATAATTGTCATTCCTCTGGAGAGGATCTGTCTTCTCTTTCTGGCTGCTAATAACATGTTCTCTTTGCCTTTGGTGTTCTACAGTTTCACTAAAATATGTATAGGTATAGATTTGTTTTTGTTTACCCTGCTTGGTGTATGCTATCCTCCTTGTTTCTGTAGATTTTTGCCTTTTATCTATTTTGGAAAATGCACAGCCATTATCTCTTTAAATATAGCTTCTCCTCCATCCTCAGGATTTTCTGTTTCTGGGACTATGATTAAATGTATATCCCATTTCTCATTCTACAAATGTAACCTCTCTCTCTATCATATGTTTCATCCCCTTGTCTCCCTAAGTTGCATCCTCCATAACGTTATTCGCTCTACCTCCCAGGTCACTCATTCCCTCTTCATTTCTCCCTAGGCTTTGTTTAACTTTTCCACTATTGATCTTTAAATTTGAACAATAACACTTTTCATTCCAAAAAGTTCGATTTGGGGACTTCCTTGGTTGTCCAGTGGTTAAGACTCCACGCTCCCAATCCAGGGGGCCTGGGTTCGGTCCCTGGTCAGGGAACTAGATCCTGCATGCCAAAACTAAGAGCCCACACTCAGCAACTAAGAGCCCGCATGCTGCAACTAAGAGATTGCATGCTGCAAGGAAGATCCCATGTACCACAACTAAGACCCAGCGCAGCCAAATAAATAAATAAATATTTTTTTAAAAAAAGGACCCTGAGACTAACTCAATGAAAATAACCAGTCTTTAAAAATTAAAGTTTGATTTGTTTCTTTTCCAAATCTGCCTTAGCATTTCAGATAGTGTCTGATGGATTGCTTAGCTTTACAATCCATCCTTTACTTTGTAAACATGTTGTACATATTTTATATTCTGGATCTGATAATTCCAATATCTGAAGTCTTTTTGAGTCTAAATCTATTGATTGTTTCAGCTTACTCTCACTCGTTATGACTTGTCTCTCTGTGTCACTTACCTTGATTGTGAATTAATATCTGGTTAATCTTAATCTCTGGGAAAGAGGATTTATATAAGCTTCTGCTATCAGGAGGGGATGCTATCAACATGTGAGCATTTTAGCCCTTTTTGAGGGTCCCAGTTTACGCTGGGACTCCCCAGCATTCAGCATTCCCAACCTGCTGCATGCTGTATTTGTGTGCCTTCGTAATATACGAGGCCAATTTCAATATTTGCCCTCTGGTCAAATTCCACCTTTGTACTTGCTTGCTTACTACTCTCTAATTGGTTTCAGTTCATCTTTTTGCTTGTTTTTAACTTTTTATTTTGAAATAATTTTATACCTACAAATAATGCTACTCTGTTACATAATCAGAGCACAACCACAAAACTCAGGAAATTAACATTGATAAAATACTACAGCTAATCCACAGACCCTTTCTAAATTTTGCTAATTGTCTCAATAATATCCTTTATAAAAGCTGTCTCCTTTCTGGTCCAGGATCAAATCCAGGATCACACATATTTAGTTGTTGTGTCTCTGAAGTTTTCATCAATTCGGAACCGTTCTTCAGTTTTTCCATATCTTTCAAGACTTTGTCATTTTTGAGGAGTACTGGCCAGTTATTTTTCAATTTGAATCTGTCTTATGTTTTCCTCATGATTAGATTCAGGTTATTACTATTTTTTTTTTTTTGGCAGAAATATCACAGATTTGGTTCTGTTCCCCTTAGTGCATCAGATTCAGAGGCAAATGATATTGATTGGTCCTATTATTGGTGATGATAACTCTTTTTCACTTAGTTAAGATGATGCTATAGACTGAATTGTGTCCCTCCCAAAATTTTATGTTGAAGCCCTAATCCCCAGTGTGATGCTATTTGGAGATAGGCCTTTGGAAGATAATTAGGTTTAGATGAGGCTTAGGATCAGTGCCCTTATAAGAAGAGACATCCAGAGAGCTTGTTCTCTCTGCCGTGTGAGGGCACAGCAAGAAGGCGGCTATCTGCAAGCCAGAAAGACAGCTATCACCAGAAATTGACCAAGTTGGCACCCTGATCTTGGACTTCCAGCTTCCAGAACTGTGAGAAAATAAATTTCTGTTGTTTAAGCCACCCATCTATGGTATTTTTTTTTATAGCAGCCTTAACTGCCTAATATAGATGGTATTTTCAGGTTTCCTCACTACAAAGTTAATTTATAAGTAATTTTACTTATGAATTCGTAAGAAAATTGTTAAGTATTTTGTAGAGAGCTACCTTGAGGCTGGGTATTCTGTTTCTCATCAAATTTTACCCACTAGCAACAAGGCAATTTCCTCTTAATTGCCTCTTCTCCTCTCCTCCTCCCTCTCTCCCTCCATCTGTGCCGTCCTTCCCCGATTCCTCCCTTTTCCCCCTCCCTCCCCTCCTGCCTCTGTTCCTCCCTGCTAGTTTCCTTTCTTCCTTCCCTGAGATCTCAAAATGAACAAGTGATTGTTTCAGCTCCCATCCCATCACAATCATTATTGTGGTCCTATAACATGAGCGATCCTTCCTTCTAAATCAGCAGAGCCCAGATCTTTTGGGAATAGGAAGGAAAAAATTGTTGAGCCTTTCATTGGGTGTCATATGAGAGGTGTGACTCCCAAGCTCTACCTCTTCATTCTCTGGCCAGTGAACTTTTGCTTGGAAGAAAGAGCACGATTACTTTGTTTGTTCACAGCAAACGGGTGTTTGAATAACCGTTCAAGAGTCAGTCAAATGGCTGACTTTTTAATAGCCATTCAAGAGCAGCTCTTTCTGGATGATGGAGTACATGGAGACCAATGACTCCTTTGGGTGTCACCTTATTTGTTTACTTTATTATGAAGTGAGTTTCTTTGTAGGAGGTAATAGTGTATGGTTTACCATCAGAGTGAATGATGTTCAGTAAGGTGCTTGGATGGTGTTCCCAGTAGAGTCATGATAGGCAAGAACAGAAATCCATTTCTAGAAAAACTCTGTTTAAGCAAAGACAGATTTATCCTTCCTCCATGATGGAAGAGATACCATGTAACCAGCTAGAAACCACGTGCCCTGGAGGTATCATTCTATTATTAAAGATTCAGGGTTTCCAAGGCTAATGGTGAATTTGGTGCTTGGTGGCTGTGGTCAAACAAGCTTGGCATTGCTGGTCTTCTCAAGAGAATATAAACTCCATGAATGAAGATGTTGTCTGACTTGTTTATCCAGTGTACTTAGTGACAGATATGTGTCTGAGACATATTGAGTGTTTAATAAACATCATGCTCAGAAATAAATAAGGTCCTCACCTTAGACCAGAAGGTCTTCTTGAGGCAAAGCGGACAGTGAGATATATTTCTTGAAGTTTTGTCTCCTGGGAGAATTTCCTTTCTCTACTGTCTTTCAAGGCATGGATATGTAAGGCTGAAGTCAGACACTTCTGGTTGATGCTGCAGTACTGTGCATGTCCATCTGTAAATCAGGGCTAGGTTGTTTGTTTTTTTCTTCTCAATCAACTTTCCTTGGGGCCAAGTTGTTCGCACTCACAAAATATGTACTCCCACCTACGTAGCTTCTTGTGTCTTCACGAGAAGCCCACTTCACAAGGCCTACTTCTCTCATTCTCTCTTTCGTCGCCACTTGATGAAGGAAGGGTTGTTTCTGAGCAAGAAACATCATGGCATAGGATCCAGGTGAAAAGGAGAACCCCATAAGGGAACTTTGCAACTGCAAGCTCTGCCTCAACATCTGTGTGGGGGAAAGTCGAGACAGACTGACCCCAGCAGCCAAGGTGCTGGCGCAGCTCACAGGCCAGACCCCTGTGTTCTCCAAAGCCAGATACACTGTCAGATCCTTCGGCATCAGGAGAAATCAAAAGATTGTTCACTGCACAGTCCATGGGGCCAAGGCAGAAGAAATCCTGGAAAAATGTCTAAAGGTGTGGAGAACATGTTTTAAGAAAAAATAACTTCTCAGATATTAGAAACTGGCTTTGGGATCCAAGAACACATTGATTGGGGATCACATATGACCCAAGAATTGGTATCTACAAGCTGGACTTCTACATGGTGCTGGGTAGGCCAGTTTTCAGCATTGCAGATGAGAAGCACAGGACAGGCTGCATTAGGGCCAAACACAGAATCAGCAAAGAGGAGGCCATGCACTGGTTCCAGCAGAAGTATGATGGGATCATCCTTCCTGGCAAATAAGTTCTCGTTTCTATCCAAAAGGTCAATAAGAAGTTTTCAGCGAAATGTAAAAAACAAAAACAAAACCCCCACAAATTAGTAAATGTCTGTATATTGAATGCTATATAACAGTAAATAATTAAATCTAGATGAAATGGAAACATTTCTAAAGATACTGTATATCAACTAATAAAACTGACACATAAGATGTAGAAGTCCTGAACAGGTTAATAACTACAGAAGAAATGTGAATAGTAGTGAAAAATTTACACCTAAAAAAGGCACTAGGCCAAGACAGATTTATGAGTAAACTCTACCAATGTTTCAAAGACAGTATCACCCCAATGCTACTTTGAAACATGGACAACTATGAAAATTTATTAATTTGTTCTATGAAGCCAGCAAAATCCCAATACCTCTTTTTTTTTTAACATCTTTATTGGAGTATAATTGCTTTACAATGGTGTGTTAGTTTCTGTTTATATCAAAGTGAATTAGCTATTCATATACATATATCCCCATATCTCCTCCCTCTTGTGTCTCCTTCCCACCCTCCCTATCCCACCCCTCTAAGTGGTCACAAAGCACCAAGCTGATCTCCTTGTGCTATGTGGCTGCTTCCCACTAGCAATCTATTTTACATTTGGTAGTGTGTATATGTCCATGCCACTCTCTCACATCGTCCCAGCTTACCCTTCCCCCTTCCTGTGTCCTCAAGTCCAT
>NC_041225.1:11770139-11771730 GCF_002837175.3 Physeter macrocephalus | reverse complement strand
GGCTCCGGACGCGCAGGCTTAGCGGCCATGGCTCACGGGCCCAGCCGCTCCGCGGCATGTGGGATCTTCCTGGACCGGGGCACGAACCCACGTCCCCTGCATCGGCAGGTGGACTCTCAACCACTGCACCACCAGGGAAGCCCTATTTTTCTCTTTCTGACTTACTTCATTCTGTATGACAGTCTCTAGGTTCAACCACCTCACTACAAGTAATTCAATTTCGTTTCTTTTTATGGCTGAGCAATATTCCATTGTATATTTGTGCCACATCTTCTTTATCCATTCATCTGTCGATGGACACTTAGGTTGCTTCCATGTCCTGGCTATTGTAAATAGAGCTGCAATGAACATTGTGGTACATGACTCTTTTTGAATTATGGTTTTCTCAGGGTATATGTCCAGTAGTGGGATTGCTAGGTCACATGGTAGTCCTATTTTTAGTTTTTTAAAGAACTTCCATACTGTTCTCCATAGTGGCTGTATCAATTTACATTCCCACTAACAGTGCAAGAGGGTTCCCTTTTCTCCACACCCTCTCCAGAATTTATTGTTTGAAGGTTTTTAAAAATTACTTTATTTATTTATTTATTTATTTATTTATCTTTGGCTGTATTGGGTCTTCATTTCTGCACATGGGCTTTCTCTAGTTGTGGCGAGCGGGGGCTACTCTTCATTGCAGTGCACGGGCTTCTCCTTGTGCTGGCTTCTCTTGTTGCAGAGCATGAGCTGTAGTTGGGCAGGCTTCAGTAGTTGTGGATCGCAGGCTGTAGAGCACAGGCTCAGTAGTTGTGGGGCTCGGGCTTAGTTGCTCTGCGGCATGTGGGATCTTCCCGGACAAGGGCTTGAACCCCTATCCGCTGCATTGGCAGGTGGATTCTTAATCACTGCGCCACCAGGGAAGCCCTGTTTGTGGATTTTTTAATGATGGCCATTCTGACTGGTGTGAGGTGATACCTCATTGTAGTTTTGATTTGCATTTCTCTAATGATTAGTGATGTTGAGCATACTTTCATGTGTTTGTTGGCAATCTGTATATCTTCTTTGGAGAAATGTCTATTTAGGTCTTCTGCCCATTTTTGGATTGGTTTGTTTGTTTTTGATATTGAGCTGCATGAGCTGCTTGTAAACTTTGGAGATTAATCCTTTGTCAGTTGCTTCGTTTGCAAATATTTTCTCCCATTCTGAGGGTTGTCTTTTCGTCTTATGTTTTCCCTTGCTGTGTAAAAGCTTTTAAGTTTCATTAGGTCCCATTTGTTTTTGTTTTTATTTCCATTTCTTGTCATAGAGTGTTCTGCCTATGTTTTCCTCTAAGAATTTTATAGTGTCTGGGCTTACATTTAGGTCTTTAATCCATTTTGAGTTTATTTTTGTGTATGGTGTTAGGGAGTGTTCTAATTTCACTCTTTTTCATGTAGCTGTCCAGCTTTCACAGCACCACTTGTTGAAGAGGCTATCTTTTCTCCATTGTATATTCTTCCCTCCCTTATCAAAAATAAGGTGACCATATGTGCGTGGGTTTATCTCTGGGCTTTCTATCCTGTTCCATTGATCTATATTTCTGTTTTTGTGCCTGTACCATACTTTCTTGATT